>NC_092390.1:39945291-40248321 GCF_030028105.1 Mobula birostris
GCGGCTAAGTTTTCTGCCTCTTTCTCATCTAGATAGGGCCTCATACCTTCAGGGACCCAACCTTTAAATTGCTCAATCAGTATTAGCTGTAGCAGTCTGTCATAATTCCCAGTGACCCCTTTTGAGGTGCACCAATGCTCACAATACATCTGCATCTCACGGGCAAACTCTAAATATGTGCGGCCCCACTGCTTCCTCACATTCCGGAACCTTTACCGGTATGCCTCCGGGACCAACTCATAAATCCTGAGTATCGCCTCTTTCATCACATCATACCTCTGGTCATCCTCTACTGACAACATGGAGTAGGCTTGCTGAGCCTTCCCCTTAAGTACGCTTTGAAGCAAAACAGCCCACTTATCCCTCGGCCAGTCCTGACTTGCAGCGACTTTTTCAAAATGTAGAAAGCACCGATCAGCATCGGCCTCCTCAAATGGGGGAACCAACCTAACCTCCTAGGTCACCCTGAACCCTCCACCTTGGTTCGGCATTTGGCCCCTCTCTAGTGCCATCCTTAACTTCTCCAGCTCAAACTCCCTTTCCTTCTCTCTCTCTTCTCGTTCTAGCTGCTTTACTCTCTCTTCCCGTTCTAACTGCCATACTCTCTCTTCCCGTTCTAACTGCTTTACTCTCTCTTTCCGTTCTAACTGCCTTACTCTCTCTTCCCGTTCTAACTGCCTTACTCTCTCTTCCCGTTCTAACTGCTTTACTTGGAACTCGTGCTCGAGTCTTAATTTTTCCATCTGCAGCTGCACTGCCTCTCCACCAGGTTTGCTCATAGACACCACCTCCAGCTCCCCGTGGGGAAACACACCTTTAGATACATAATACTCAATGATAGCTCTGTCCATCTCCGCACTCCTCATTGTCGGCTTCCCCTTAAAAAGATTCAACCATTTGGCAACAGTCGCCAATTCTGATTTCCTGGCATCCTCTAATGCCTCCAAGGTTGGCGCCTTTAGAAATTCCTCAATCTCCATTTCTGCTGTTTGCCCTTTTTTTTCTTTCAGGAATTTTAACCCAATCAATTTACCCAGTCCCAATTTTGGCGTTCAAAATCCCGGCCGAGATCCCCACTTATGTTATGTACCCTGTAACTGGGTTGCCAAACCAGCAGAAATGGAAGGCTCGTTGGAGTCTGTGATTACTAGGAGCTAATAAAGTTTTATTAAAGAAATAAGTAATACAGTACACTAATTGCAAGGATATAAATGTACCAGGTTAGCAATGATAATACACACATATACACACAAATAGGGTAATAAGAATCAATCAAGCTCTATCACAGTCTAGGGGTAAAATGATCAGTCTTGTGAAGCAGAGTTCAGTTCAGTTTAGTGCAGTTGGAAGTAATCGCTGTTGCTGTACCGTTGGAGAGAGGGAGAGAGAGAGAGAGAGAGAGAGAGAGAGAGAGAGAGGGAGGGATGCAATTTGGTTCAGGCAGACCTTCTGATGTCTTCTAATCCCCGCTGTGGTCACTGACTGTGACCCCTCCATTCCGGATACAATCATTCTTCCGCGGTGAACCCGGCACCCAGGCAAGGGCGGACACACACCCCCAGGTTCCCACCGATCGTACCTTTACACCCTGTGAGCCTCTTGACTGGTTCCCATGAACCGGTCCTCCAAACTCTCACCAACTTGTGGGGGCACACTGCTCTTTCCAGGGTCTCGTGGTGTGTCTCGTGCCTTAGCAAACCTGCTCTTTTTATCCCCCTGCTGGGGTATCATCTGTCCGTCAAACTTCAAACAGTTCAGGTTCAAAGCAAACGGTCTGTCAATATCGGAATTGTGTTTCTTTCTGGTTAATCTCTCTCTTCTCTCTTATTAGCATTTTGAATGTTTCTCCATTGTCTTCTGTTTTCTCTCTCATTAGCATCATCTGTCTGGTAGCTCTGCTTGACGTCACACGTGACAAAACATATAAGGTTATTAAGGGATTGGACACACTGGAGGCAGGAAGCACGTTCCTGCTGATGGGTGAGTCCAGAATCAGAGCCCACAGTTTAAGAATAAGGGGTAGGCCATTTAGAATGTTGAGGAAAAACTTTTTCACACAGAGAGTGTTGGATATATGGAATGCTCTGCCCCAGAAGGCTGTGGATGCCAAGTCTCTGGCTGCTTTCAAGAAAGAGATGGATAGAGCGCTTAAAGATAGCGGAATCAAAGGTTATGGGGATAAGGCAGGAACTGGATACTGATTGTGGATGATCAACCATGATCACAGTGAATGGTGGTGCTGGCTCTCGAAGGGCCGAATGGCCTACTCCTGCACCTATTGCCTATTCTCTATTGGAACAGTGTTGAAGGCCACTATGTAGCTAATAGGATGTGGCATCTGAAGCTCATGTCGAGATGTTTGGGGTCATTAAGCTTTTTATAATGCTGCATCTGAATCCTCAGGACCTGACTTCTGGCAATGGTGCTCACAGCTATCTCTACTTATTGTATTTTGTAGAGGTTATTTCAGGGGGGGCGGGCCTCTTGGTTCCTTCCACTAAGGTTCCAAAGTGGCACCTGAAAAACCCCCATTCTGTTTGCCTTTCTAATTAGAATGATTTCTGCAGTCACTTTTATTACTTACGGCTGCCCCAGTTCTACATTTGGGTTTTTAAGTGTCTCAGGCTAACAGATCACTCATAACTACAGGTCCCTGGCCATGGCACACAGGCATTTAACAGCATGGTTAACAGTGACTGCAATTGGACAGGCAACAAGAAAACAGTGCAAGGGAAACGAAGTGTTAATCATGCATTGAACTCTCTATACCAGTTTTCGGGAGCTATCCAACTGAGGCCTCCAGGGCTTTCTGTGTGTAACAATAATTACTACACTTCACTTTGAAGAATATTTTACATGCTGGTTTACAATAATTAATTGTGTGATGGTGATCCAACTCCAAATGATATGGGTCAAGTGATGAATATACAACACTTATTATCATCAAGGTAGCAGTATTGATATATTCAAAGGGCACTTTGTGAAAAAGTTGCTGACAAATCAATTTTGGCTTTTTATAGATACACTGAGATGATGCACATCGGAATGGAGCAAAAATGATAGATCCACCCAGCAAAGTAAATGGTTTACATGGGGATATTTTTGTAAAGACACTTGGCTTTAAGTTTATTCCTGATTAGTAGCACTGAATGCATCAGATATCTGTATCCATATTTCATATCATTGACACTCATGCTTTGTCACATCCTATCAAGCTGGTTAACAAGTTGGTAAGTTGGTCAATAAATTACTGCTGGAACATGCAGTGAGATTTTTCAATAATCTGAAAAACAACTTTCTGTCAAGTTTCCTGAAAGGTTAATGTAACTCTTTCTTTTATTTTGTCTTTCACATAGCATTTTGAACGTGACTTAAGAAGATATGCCAACCGCGTGAAATACATGTTACTCGACAACCATGGTCTATATGACAAAAAGAAGGTAAAATGAAGTACAGCAAATGATGTTTTATGTTTGTATAGATATGTTTTAAGGAGATTATGAATCAGAACCAGATTTATTATCACCGGCATGTGACGTGAAATTTGTTAACAGTAGCAGTTCAATGCAATACATAATCTAGCAGAAAGAAAACAATTATAATAATAATAAATAAACAAGTAAATCAATTACATATATTGAATAGATTTTAAAAAACGTGCAAAAACAGAAATACTGTATGTTTAAAAAAAAGTGAGGTAGTGTCCAAAGATTCAACGTCCATTTAAGAATCAGATGGCAGAGGGGAAGAAGCTGTTTCTGAATCGCTGAGTGTGTGCCTTCAGGCTTCTGTATCTCCTACCTGACGGTAACAGTGAGAAAAGGGCATGCCCTGGGTGCTGGAGGTCCTTAATAAGGGACGCTGCCTTTCTGAGACACCGCTCCCTAAAGATGTCCTGGGTACTTTGTAGGCTAGTACCCAAGATGGAGCTGACTAGATTTACAACCTTCTGCAGCTTCTTTTGGTCCTGTGTAGTAGCCCCTCCATATCAGACAGTGATGCAGCCTGTCAGAATGCTCTCCTCGGTGCATCTATAGAAGTTTTTGAGTGTATTTGTTGATGTGCCAAATCTCTTCAATCTCCTAATAAAGTATAGGCACTATCTTAGGCCTTCTTTATAACTACATCGATATGTTGGAACCAGGTTAGATCCTCAGAGATCTTGATGCCCAGGAACTGAGGCTGCTCACTCTCTCCACTTCTGAGCCTTCTATGAGAATTGGTGTGTGTTCCTTCATCTTACCCTTGTTGAAGTCCACAATCAGCTCTTTTGTCTTACTGACGTTGAATGACATTTTGTTGCTGTGGCAGCAATCCACTAGTTGGCATATCTCACTCCTGTATGCCCTCTCATCACCACCTGAGATTCTACCAACAATGGTTGTATCGTCAGCAAATTTGTAGATGGTATTTGAGCTATGCCTAGCCAACAGTCATGTGTATAGAGAGAGTAGAGCAGTGGGCTAAGCATACATCCCTGAGGTGCGCCAGTGTTGATCGTCAGCAAGGAGGATATATTATCACCAATCCGTACAGATTGTGGTCTTCCGGTTAGGAAGTTGAGGATCCAATTGCAGAGGGAGGTACAGAGGCCCAGGTTCTGCAACTTCTCAGTCAGGATTGTGGGAATGATGGTATTAAATGTTGAGCTATAGCTGATGAACAGCATCCTGACGTAGGTGCTTGTATTGTCCAGTTGGTCTAAAGCCATGTGGAGAGCCATTGACATTGCATCTGCTGTTGACCTATTGTGGCGATAGGTCCTTGCTGAGGCAGGAGTTCAGTCTAGTCATGACCAACCTCTCAAAGCATTTCATCACTGTTGATGTGAGTGCCACCGGGCAATAGTCATTAAGGCAGCCCACATTATTCTTCTTTGGCACTGGTATAATTGTTGCCTTTTTGAAGCAAGTGGGAACTTCCGCCTGTAGCAGTGAGAGGTTGAAAATGTCCTTGAATACTCCTGCTGGTTAGTTGGCACAGGTTTTCAGAGCCTTACCAGGTACTCCATTGGGACCTTCTGCCTTGCAAGGGTTCAATCTCTTTAAAGACAGTCTAACATCGGCCTCTGAGACAGAGATCACAGGGTCATCAGGTGCAGCAGGGATCTTCACACCTGTAGTTGTGTTCTCCCTTTTAAAGTGTGCATAGAAGGTGCTGAGTTCATCTGGTAGCGTAGCATCACTGCCATTTATGTTATTGGGTTTCACTTTGTAGCAAGAAATGTCTTGCAGACCCTGCCAGAGTTGCAGTGCATCCGATGTCGCATCCAACCTCATTCAGAATTGTCTATTGGAATTATAATTGTACATAATTTAAAAAATCATTTGACAACTCACCTGTGTTGCATTCAGTAAAGTTACAGATAGCTTTAAAGAGAACAATGCTACTGCCTTCTTGTAGCCATTTATCAGACCCACTGATTTTTTCAGTGATGGACACTGAACATTAGAAGTGTAATGGGATGGTTGATAGTCCAAGCAACTCACAGAATGCTCCCACTGTGCCCCCAGAGGTGCTATAAAGTGAACTCCGAATGTACTCAAGACCTGTAAAATAGTGAAGCGTTTTCTAATGAGAATTGTATTGGATCCTAATGAACTCTTCCAGTTGTATGACAATTTAGTTTTTTCCTTGACAGCCAACATCCAATTATTTAGAGCCTACAGTAAATGGAAAAATTCAGTGACAATGATTCACATGACTACTGAGTGATGAAGTTAACTATTTGTGTACAATTACAGGAGTGGGAGGAAGAGAAGCACTGGTACAGCACATTTTTTACACTATGTCATTAACACCCTTCCCTATTCTCCTTGTTACCTTCAGTCAGGGTGCTTGCTCACTATCTTACAGTGAATTTGCCACTATGGGCAGGGTCAATGTAAAGGCTGAAGACCTAAAAGGGATTGGCTTGTGTTGGTATTTCGATAGCACCCTGATAAACACCAGGCACCACTCGCAATGATGTGTGAGTGGGAAAGCAGGACCTTATGGCAAATGAATTGGGTTTTCATTGAACACCATTGATCTCCTGCTTGGTATATCCTTCATATTCATCAATTAGTATTTTTCAAAAGTATAGTTTACATTTTTCAGAATATTATAATCATCTAGTCATGTGTTCAAAAATGTTTATTCCTTTAATTACTATGTTACATGTTGACATTAATTAATCTGCTGTTTCAAACCACGGTGTGATAATTTTATTGAGTCATTGTAGATTGCTCATGCTTTTCCAACATGTAATACTTAGCTACAAAATCTATGATGAATTTTCATTTGCTTTTGTTTTCCAATTGCAAAAAGATCTGAATTATTTTGTGAAATGTTAACTTCATCTTCCACCCTCTCTATACTCCTGAATTTGGTTTTGTTCGCTTACGTCAATAAGACAGACCTACTATGCCCGAGTCTGAGATTGGGCTTCACAGGAGAATATACTGGCAGTCATCACTTTATTAGGTACGCCTGTACATCCGCTCTTTAATGCAAATATCTGACCAGCCAATCATGTTGCAGCAACCCAATATATTACAGAATCAAGATTTAAGATTATTTAATGTCATTTCCTGTACATAAGTGTAAAGGAGAACAAAATAATTGTTACTCTGGACCCAATGCAGTGCAAAAAACCCACAAAATAATCATAAATTACACTATATATATATAAGCTAGCTTATATCCAAAGATTGATTGTATGTCCATAAAGTGACGCTAGGCTGTAAATGAGGTGACTGACAGGAAATAAAATAGTGGTAGAGTTAGTGGGTGGAGGTGTTGTTCTGACTTACTGCTTGGGGAAAGTAACTGTTTTTGAGTCCCGTGGTCCCGGCATGGATGCTACCTACCCTCTTCCCTGACAGGAGTGGGAAAAACAATACGTGAACAGGGTGTATGTGATCCTTCATGATGCTACTGGCCCTTTTCAGGCACCTTTCTGTATATATGTCCTGATGGCATGCAGGCTGGTGCCAGTGATGCATTGGGCAGTTTTGACTACCATTGTAAAGCCTTCTTGTCCACCACAGTGCAGTTTCCACACCAAGGAGTGATGCAGCTTGTCAGGATGCTCTCCACTCCACATCTGTAGGATTATGTGAGTATGTGCTTCCCCCACCCCCCCCCTCAGAAAGTAGAGATGTTGGTGAGCTTCCTTGACTGTGAAGGATGTGTTTTGGGACTATGAATGGTTATGTGTGGTGTGTACTCCAAGGAGTTCGAAAACTGCTTGCCGTTTCCACTGGTGTTCCACTGGTGTTACGGGGTGGGGGTCTCCTTAACTTGATGACCATCCCCTTTGTCTTGTTGAAATTAAGGAAGAGGTTATTTGCCTGGTGCCAGACCGCCTCTCTGTAGGCCATCTCACTGTTGTTGGTGACGGGTCCCACCACTGTTATGTGTTCGGCGAACTTGACAAGGTGATTGCTCAGGTGTCTGGTCATGCAGTCATGTGTGAGCAGAGTGTACAACAATGGGTTGAGCTCACAGTCTTGGATGACAGGAAGAAGCAGCCGTTATGCATTCTGACCGAAGTATTTAGGCCAAAGAGTAGGAGTTTGTTCACCAAGGTCTGTGGGACAATGGCATTGAATACCGAACTGAAATCCAGAAGCAACATTCTGACATAAGTGTCTTTGTTTTCTATGATTGTCAGGGCCTGGTGCATGACAGATGTTATGCCATCTGATGTAGAGCAGTTCCATCGTTAAGCATATTGGAGAGTGCCCATTGTGGCAGGAATGGAGATTTTGATACGTGCCATTATCAGCCATTCAAAGCACTTCATGTTGATTGGTGTCAGTGCCACTGGGTGGTAGTTGCATAGATCTGAAGGTGTAGAATTCTTTGGTAGAGTGATGATGTTGACTGATTTGAAGCATGTGGGGGTATGAGTCTGGATGAGTGAAATGTTCATGAAAAGCATGCAGACATGGTCAAGCCATTTAGTTGTTTTTTGGACCTAACATCATAATGGAGAAGAAATATGTTTAAGTTCTTTGTTCATGGACTAACTGTTGGTGCCAGATGGGGTGGTTTGAGTATCTCAGGAACCGCTGATCTCCTGGGATTTTAATGCACTGCAATCTCTAGAGTTTACAAAAAACGGTTTGAAAATCAATAAACATACAGTAAGCAGCAGTTCTGTGGGAGAAATGTCTAGTTAATGAGAGACCAGAGGAGAATGGCCAGAGTGGTTCACGCTTACAGGAAGGTGACAGTAACTCAAAAAACCACAGGTTACAACAGTAGTGTGCAGAAAAATATCTCTGAATGCACAGTGCGTTGAACCTTGAAGTGGATGGGCTATATCAGCAGAAAAGCCATGAAAATCTACTCAGTAGCCACTTTATTAGGTACCTCCTGTACCTGTTTTCTGGAAGCCCAGCCAACCTAATGAATTACCTCTTTTTATGCATGATACATTCAAAACGTTTTTGTCACTGTGATAACTCTTCATTATTGTGTTCTTGCCACTGCTATTGTGTTGCATGTCGAGCACCTCCGCTCCGTCAGCCACAACAGACAGGATCTCCCGGTAGCCACCCACTTCAACTCTGCTTCTCATTCCCATTTGGATATGTCCATACATGGCATCCTCTACTGCCGTGATGAGGCTAAACTCAGGTTGGAGGGGCAACACTTCATATACCATCTAGATAGTCTCTAGCCCCTTGGTATAAACATAGAATTCGCCAGCTTCCGGTAATTCCCTCCCCTCCCTTCCCCTATCTCTATTTCACTCTGCCCCCTCCCCCAGCTGCCTACCACCTCCTTCATCGTTCCGCCTCCTTCTACTACCCATTGTGTTTTCCCCTATACTTTCTTCACCTTTCCTGCCTATCACCTCCCTGCCTCCCTTCCCCCACCCCTTTATCTTTCCCCTTACTGGTTTTTCACCTGGAACCTACCAGCCTTCTCCTTCCCATCCTCCCCCCACCTTCTTTATAAGGCCTCTTACCCTTCCTTCCCTCTTCAATCCTGATGAAGTGTTCCGGACGGAAACATTGACTGATCGTTTCCACGGATGCTACCCGACCTGCTGAGTTCCTCCAGTGTGTTGTGAGTGTTGCTTTGACCCCAGCATCTGCAGATTATTTTGTGTTGTATGTAAAGTCTTCTTTCGCTTCTAGTTGTGAATATAGCTCTTGGGTGATATTCCTGAGGTCTGATTTAATCTCTCTTTAAATATTTGGATTATGTTGTAAACCTATTGCTCTGCAGAATTTCTCCAAGGCCGAATGATTCTATTCATGTTCTGCAGCATCATGAAAATGTCCTTGCCAGTTGCCTTGATCTCCTTAAAATGTTTCTCATTTGCCAGGAGTTTTGCCAGTCCAAAGTTCTTAACCTAACAGATATTCCCTGTTTAAGAGAACCTGAAAATGTTGGAATATTTCTTTCACAAAGATTTCAAATTCTGATACTGATTGTTATGTTCAGAATTGTAATCATATTCAATGTTCTCAATTGCAATCAAGGGGACCATTTTGTTCTGGATGGCATCAGGCTTCTTGAGAGATGTTAGAGCTGCTCTCATCAAGCTTAATGGAAAAGATTCCACTGCAATCCTGACTTGTATCTTGTAAGTACTGAAAAGGTTTTTAGGGTGTCGGAAGATGAGGCACCCACTACAGGACTTTGTTCTTATAGATGATGTATTCTTTTCATTGGTACAGTGGAGTTTCTAATCATTGTTTACCCCTGGATGTTGGGATTGGGAAATATGGTGATTCCGATGACTGTAAAGGGGAGGTGCGGTTGGACTCTATCTTGCTGGAAATAATCATTACTTGGCATTTCTGTGGTGTGTTACCTAACATTCCTCAGACCACACTTGACTATTGTATGGGCCTTGTTTAAAGCGGCTCTCCATGATTATGCCCAGGAAACTCATACAATGATATCCTCCAACAGCCACAGTCATCCTCCTTTGGGCTACTGGAACATGGAACATAGAACGTAGAACAGGCTCTCCGGCCCACACTGTTGTGACTTTCCAATTAAATTAGTAATCAAGTGGCCAACCTACCTCATCTGCTCTGCCTACACAATGGCTGTATCCTATTTTCCTCACATTCCTGCACCTATCATTCATTCCACAGTCTTTTAAAGTCTCTAATGTATCTGTCTCTACTCCAGCTGGCACATTCCAGGTACCCATCTCACTCTGTGGAAAAAAAAAACAAAAAAAATATGCCCCGCACATTTACTTTGAAATTACCCTCTCTCCCCTGGAGCTTTCATTCTTTGTTGCCCTTGGACTTCAGATTTCATCTCAATCCTAAATGGCCAACCACTAAATTTGAGACCATGATCTATGTCTTTAGGCAGTTGAGGCCAAGGAAATATCTTCCCAGCACCTACCAGGTCAAGCCCAATAAGAATCTTGTTTCAATGCAATCACTTCTCATTCTTCTGAATTCAAGGCAGTCTAGGCTCAGTCTTAATCTCTCCCGATAGCAATCAATCTTGTGAAGCTTCATTGCACTCCCTCTGTCCCAAGTATACAGTATCTGAGTCAGAATCAAGGTTCATATTGTTGTTTAGGTAGTGAAACTAGACCTATATACCATGTTCCAGGCACAACGTCATCTGTGAAATCTATACTCTTAAATCCTTTTGTAATAAAGACTAGTATATAGTTCACTCACCCAACTACTTGCCTGCACAGTAAATTTGAATAATTTGTAAGCAAAAGGACCCCATGCCCCTCTGAACACCTATAGCTTTTACTTTCTCACTATTTCAAAATATAATTTTTTATTAGTAATATTTATTTCCTGCTATCTTTTTTTCTTCCTATGCATTTTAACCTATTGCAAACATATTAAAATGCAGAGTGGCTCACAGCATTACACTTGTTATGAGGCAAAATGTAAGATACAAGATCAATGGGATCCCAGCACAGCCACTGCTGGTTATTCAGCAGAATTACCCTCCGTCAGACAGTATCTTCCCCCCCAATAACCCCTCTGCCTCAATCCCTACACAGAACGTTTATGGTTTCAGCTGGATTCATTTTCAACATTAACCATACACAAACATTTTAGTGATTTTTTTCCACACCCTGGAGATATTTTTAGCTCAACAGGTATGTTTTTATTCGGTCCAACTGTGCAACTGCTTGTTATTGCAAATAACTAATCAGCCAATCATGTGGCAGCAACTCAACACCTAAAAGTGTGCAGACCTGATCAAGAGGTTCAGTTGCTGTTCAGACTAAACATCAGAATGGGGAAGAATGTGATTTAAGTGACGTTGACTGTGGAATGAATGTTGGTGCCAGACCGGGTGGTTTGAGTATCTCAGAAACTGCTGAACTACTGGAATTTCCATGCAGGACAGTCTCTAGAGTTACAGAGAACGGTGCAAAAATCAGAAAAAAACATCCAGTAAGCTTTAGTTCTATGGGGAAATTGCTTTGTTAATGAGAGACGTCAGAGGAGAATGGCCAGATTGGTTCAAGCAGAATGCAATAGTAACTGAAATAACCAAATGTTACAGCACTGGTGTGTAGAAGAGCATCTCTGAACATATAACATGTCAAACCTAGAAGTGGGTGGGCTACAGCAGAAGACCACAAGCAAACACACTGTGGCCTCCTTATTAGGTACAGAAAGTAACTGATAGAGTGCATATTTATTGAGTGTATAAATATACCATTGAGTGTATAGTTATATGTAGATAATATTTGAAAGCATTTTGAAAAATAGAAGTTTTCTGTTATTTGTTAGAGATAATTTAACAATTCCTCAAATAGATTGTGCATTTTTGGTTCAGGGTATAAATCCTTGGATAAGATTTGCGTTGTTCAAAATGACTTTTATCTATCACGGGGCACGTGAGCGAGGACTGGCCTTTATGTAGGCAGCTTGCATGTCTCGGGCTGTTGCCATTTTTAATTAAAGATTGAACAATTCACTAGCTGCAAATCTAATCTGAGTGATGGTTACCATGTTTGCTTAAAGATATGTGTGTATCTGCCCATCAAGGACAAGGCTCTGAAAGGTTCTTTGTTGATGATGCAATCAAGCTTAAATCATCTTGTGTGCTGAACAGCAGGTTTTCCCCAAATAACTTATGCATGTTTGAAATAAACTCATTCATGTGGAGATATAGCCAGAATTTTTTGAAGACCAATACATCTATACAACAATTTACAGATGTTGCCTGATTAGATATAATTGTATTAAGTGCCTACCAAATTTAATCTCAAGTGGAGATCATGAAAGAGAGAAGAGAATTTTAGGCATGTATTATGTAACTTCCAAAATTGATCTCAAACTGAGAAGGTCAAGCAAGGGAGATGGGAATTTTACACTTGTACAAAATTGTTGCTCAAGAATTAAAGTAATTTGGAAAGTTAGATTGACAAGAATGTCATATGTTAATCAATAGAAGCTGGTTAACAGCCAAGAGATTGTTAACAAACAATTCATAGACCTAGGATTAAAGAAGCAATTGATATTATTAAGGCTTCTTCTAATGACTGCAGATGTAACATCTTGTCTGTATAGGAATGGAGACTCACCGGAATCACATACAAGGATCAGATTACATGATTGACCCACCATCTTGTTGACTTCTTGTTGCCTGACAAAATTACATAATTATGCATGTTGCTGGAGCTGACACCGTTCTGAGTGACTGCATGAACACTTTGAGTGGTTAGCACTAACTAACTCACACAGTTAATGTTGATCTTAAAGGAGAAACATGCACTGGCAGGCACTTGGGAACTCAATCTGACCTGGGAGCTATATTATATGTGAGTGGCATAAGACAGGAGAAAGGGAAAGACTAGATTTACTGACTTGGCACTAGAGATCTTAGCGGAAAGAAGGAATGATGTACTGTATCCACAGGGGACAGATGGTCTCCTGACAAACTTTCAAATGACAGAGGAAGGAGACAGCCATGACAGTCATTGTCAAAGGTCAGCTTGGAAGCAATTCAGCAAGGAGTAAAGGTCTAGTGAAAGCCAGTGAATGCATTATTAAGTGAAATACCCTTCCACATAAAAATAGCAGTTTTACACACTGCCCACATCCCTACTTGACAACTACCAACAACTTCTACAATAAAGGGTAACTATCTAACAGTCATAGGTTCACCTCACCTTTACGCATTTGCATCTGTCACAAGCCTCACACCTACATCTGCATGCACAAATCCTCAGCAGTGACAGGATATAACCCAAGTACATTATGAAACACATACCGAGACAGTTTGTCCACTCTAGGGCACGGACATCGGTAGTGGGACTATAGGAGGATAGGCAAGCTTGAAGCAGAAATCACTCTTGCTCAGACTAGAATGACTACTGTTGAGATCAGAGCCAGCAATAGGAGTGAGTCAACAGATGAAAGTAATTCATAACCTCCACTCCTTCTGCTACCTCACTATATCTGCTGATTTACAATATGTGGATAGTATACATATCCGCTTAATAATTTTTTCTCCTTCCCTCATGTTAACTGTCTTGGTACCATTTTCAATCTGACAGAGATGATCTGCAAACTATTCTGAGGAGGGAAGACAACAGGTAGAAGAGTGAAAATGTAGGATAAATGAAGAACCAGAGTGACCCAGATTGAGACCTACAGCTACCATCTCAGAAACTGCATAATTTTGTCAGTTTGTGGGCAACAGTATGTGTTTGTTTCACTTTTCACCCAAGGCGATAAGTCTCATTGACATAAGCCACTCAGATTTGGCCCATGGCTCTGTTCATTTCATCCAATTCCACTTGCTTTTATCCACCTCCGACTCCAATTATGTGGTTGGTCCAATTATCTCTTTACAAGATTCAAGATTCAAGATTCAAAAATTTTATTGTCATTCTAACCATACATCAGCTCTGCAGGGCAGAATGAGACAGCGTTTCTCAGGGGCAGTGCAATCATAACATAACAAATGCAACACTAAATAATAAACATAACAATAAATAGTAAAGCACAACAGCCACATGTCAGTTAAAATCAGTTATAAGTGTCCAGTGCAAGGTAAAAGTGTCCAAAGCAGAGTCAGGTGGAGCAGCTATTTAGCTGTCTGACTGCCTGTGGGAGGAAGCTGTTTAGTAGCCTTGTGGTTTTAGTTTTGATGCTGCTGTAACGTTTGCCTGATGGCAGAAGAACAAACAGTTCATGGAGAGGGTGTGAGGAGTCTTTAATGATGTACCGTGTCTTCCGGAGGCATCGACTCTGAAAGAGGTCTTGGACAGAAGGTAGGGAGACCCCAATAACCTTCTCTGCTCCCCTAACCACCCTCTGCAAGGCTTTTTACATACATACAATCAGTCTATAAGCTAATCTAAGACAGCTAATTTTATGTATATATGGTCATACTGAAACAGTTATTTGTACATTGTGTTTTAGACAATTGCTTTTATATTTACTATATTTATTGTTCTTTCTTTTGTTTTTCACATTGTGTTCTTTATGTGCATTGTGTTTGTTTATTCTACAAAGGACCCAAAGTAATAATCATTTTATTCTCCTTTACACTGCAGAATGACAATAAACAATCTTCAATCTTTAGCACAGTCTAAATACCCAGTTCCTTGAAAGAAAGCGTGCAGGTTATTGAAGGACCAGTTACACTGGTAGTAATTAGGGGACTGATTTGAGAGGCTGGTATAGGTTAGATTAGAGATGGGGTCTTCATGTAATGACTTATCTGCATGAGTGGCTTGCAACCTAGGCAAGGTGGTAGCTCACAACAAGATGAAGTCATACAAGTTCTCCTTCAGAAAACAAGTTAACGGATTTTCATTCTGAAATTCATGAGGTCAGTTTGAAAACCTACATGCTGTGCCAAACAAAATGGAGAAGTCCAGCAGCAATGATTCATGGGTCTTTATAAGACTAAAAGGCATAGTAGCAGCATTAGGCCATTCAGCCCATCGAATCTGCACTGCCATTCCATAATGGCTGATTTACTTACCTTCTCAACCCCATTCTCCTGCCTCCTCCTCATATCCTTTGACACCCTGATTAATCAAGAACCATTCAACCTCTGCCTTCAATATACCCAATGACTTGGCCTGCATAGCTGTCTGTGGCAATGAATTCCATAGATTGACCACCCTCTGGCTAAAGGAATTTTCCTAATCTCTCTTCTAAAATGGATGTCCCTCTATTCTGAGACTGCGTCCTCTGGTCCTAGACCAAAACCGCCCACCACTATAGGAAACAACCTCTCCACATCCACTCTATCTAGGCCTTCCAATATTTAATAGGTTTCAGTGAGATCCTCACTCATTCTTCTAAACTTTATCAAGTACAGGCCCAGAGCCATCAAACACTCTCCATGTGTTAACCCTTTCAT
This sequence comes from Mobula birostris, assembly GCF_030028105.1. Lineage (NCBI taxonomy): Eukaryota > Metazoa > Chordata > Chondrichthyes > Myliobatiformes > Myliobatidae > Mobula > Mobula birostris. The sequence goes on from NC_092390.1 coordinate 39,960,625, forward strand.
TCCTGGGATCATTCTCGTGAACCTCCTCTGAACCCTCTCCAATGTCAGCATTTTGTTTCTTCAAAAAGGGGTTCCAAAACTGCTTACAATACTGCAAGTGTGGTCTGACCAATGTCTTATAAAGCCTCAGCATTACCTCCTTGCTATTCTATTCTAGTCCTCTCAAATTGAAAGCTGACATTGCTTTTCCCTTACTTACCACCAACTCAACTTGCAAGTTAACCTTTCGGTGATAGGCAAGGAAAAGAGAAGTGATAAGAAGGGAGCCAGAATGGGAAATGGGGAAAAAAAAGAGGTGGGGGGGAATGATCACTTCCCTCCGGTACCCCTCCTCCTTCCCCCTATCCGCTCCTCACTCTTCTCCCAGCAGACTCCCCCTCCTTATGCAGAGCTTGTGGTGGGAAACTCCATTACATCACATACATCTGATGGCCAACGTGTCATCTTCTATTACAAAAAGCTTCTGAAACCCTGGAGCTGCAGTAGATGCTCATACTGCTCTCATGTCAATCACACTTTAGTCAAGTCCACTCGTCAGGTCAGGTCACTGGTCTGAATGCTACTGGTACCATGTAACCCAGTACTACCTGTCGCATGGTCGGGTGGTCGGTGACTTTCTACCCCACCAGGCTTGCCTGGTGAGGAGGGTGGCTAGACACCCTGCAGGATGAAAAACAAGATCTGTCAAAGGGCGGATGAACCCTCTTGTGGGGTCAACGGCCATCTAGCAAACACGTGCCGTGAAGCGCGGAAAGGGCATCCCTTGCATGAAGCTTGGTCTGGCCATTCACTGCTACAGAACTTCCCCCAGCCGTCTTGGACCCCACCATGCTGCTGGATCTGTGAGGGGATGTTGAGATGGTGGGTCTGGACCTGTGCAACCCCCTACTCACCTAAAATCCATTCACGCACACACTGTTCCTTTCTGAGGAGTGGGGCAAACCCCATTAACTGACTGAAAGGAACCATCATCATCCTATGGGATGGATAGCCAGAGAGAGTCAAGTCCAGAAGCAAGGATGATGAAGAGGTGCAGGTAGACCTGTAGTATAACATTCTGGACGAAGAGGGATGTAGTTGGTAGCTAAGGAATTTAATTGCTTGAGAAATGGGAAGACATATTGCTAAAGGGAATGGATAGAATTGGGGATTAGTCTGGATTATTTTAGCAAAGTGCTAGATGAGCAATTATGAACCACCAACCTCCTTCATCTCCTTCTGCATTATGGATGACTCACTTGGTGGCCAGTAGATTCCTGCCCTCTTGCTTTCCCCACATCAATGCAATTTATCTCAGCCGTGGTGTTTTTTCTTGTAACTGTTCTGGCAACCCTTGATGAGGAGGATGTTAATGTTTTGTGGCTGTGCCCTGCTCCGGATCACTGGTGGTGTTAACAAGCTGCCATTCCAAGCCTACAATTAAGTAAATAGCACAAATGTAAGACATCTGGTTCCCTAAACCTTCCCAATGGAGCTGAAAGTTCAATGCTGCATGTAAAAAAAATACCCACAGATTTGTTTCTCCTTCAAATTATTAGGTTCTACAGAGCTTATCAAATATTTTTCAATAGATTTGCTTTTTATGCATTAAAAATCTAACACATGCTGATCGAACTAATCTAAACAAATTATTTAAGGAAGTTCTGTAAGGTTTGAGTGATGTACTGTATATGTGTACATGGGGGTAATGATGTAAGATGGCATTAAGCCTAAGCATAGGGGAATGATTTGATTAATCTTTTTACCTCTGTTCTATAGTAAACTGACAGAATACATACACAGTCAAACATCCAGCCTTTAGGTTAAGTTGGGATTGGCGAGAAATGGCACATTATTCACATCCATTTCATTGCAATTATTTCATATTTGAAATGCTCAGAAGTGGCTTTCAACTATAGGTTATACGTTGCACTTTGAAAAGTATGCCCTGCTGAGATATAAATATAGATGAGATACAGTGACAGCTGTAAAGCTGTGTGAAGGTTTGATACAGGCAAGTAGTATGGGGAGGGCAGATTGACTGGCAGCATTTTGTGGGCATGAAGTGTGAGATATTTCCCTTGTGCATGGATGTTTTTGATAGGTTCCATAAAGTGTGCCATCCTCTCCATTTCTATTCTCAAGTTGTAAAGAGACTGTGCACAGTATCGAGAGTGTAGCCTCCTCCTCTTTCACGCCTGATGCATTGCCACCTCTGAGGAGTGTATCAAATTTAGTATACTGGTCGTTTGTTACTGAAGAGATGTCAGTTCAATCTTCCTCAACTAATTTCATAGTGATTGCTTTAAGCAGGAGACATTAGTCTATTCCATTAAAGTACCGGGCATTCTTTTGCATGATTCATCTCATTAATGATAGACTACACCACGGAGATTCCTGCCATACTGGGAAATGAGATGAAATAAAACGTTTTGATGAAGGTACTGAAAAATACCCGACCCTGTCTAAATAAGGAAATGGCAGCAGTAGGGAAATAGTGTTACAATATTTCTCAGCCAGTAAAGCTCTAGTTAATTGAAAATAACTGACTTTGCTCCTGGTTATAATAAAAAAAGATTAACAAACACACTTTAATACTTTGCTAGATTATTTAACACGACGGCTTCTTAAGGTTAAAACCCATTGACATTCTGTAAAAATAAGAGGAACTTGTATACCAGATGGTGACTTTAGTGCACCTTCAGCCCAACCATGTCCAATATGCTGCTCACTTTGTTGTTAATGTCACAACAATACACAAACGTAGCCACTTCGGTCGCAGTTTGGGTTAAAGTTACGATCCCACATTTATCAGAATACTATGAAGGTAGTGGCTACGTACTCAGTCATCACTAAATCTGATCCCGTTATTAGGATACACGCACTAAACGTGTGCTTGGGCTAGAAATATAATCAAAGTTCAAAGTTCGAAGTCAATTTTATCATCAGAGTACATATCTACCACCACTCACAACCCTGGGATTCCTTTTGCTGTAGGCATACTCAGCAAATCTATTGAATAGTAACTATAACAGGTTCAGTGAATATGGATTTAGAATATAGAATAGTACAGCACATTACAGGCCCCGCGGCCCACAATGTTGTGTCGACCCTCAAACCCTGCCTCCCATATAAGCCCCCACCTTAAATTCCTCCATATACCTGTCTAGTAGTTTCTTAAACTTCACAAGTATATCTGCCTCCACCACTGACTCAGGCAGTGCATTCCACGCACCAACCACTGTCTGAGTAAAAAACCTTCCTCTAATATCCCCCTTGAACTTCCCACCCCTTACCTTAAAGCCATGTCCTCTTGTATTGAGCAGTGGTGCCCTGGGGAAGAGGCGCTGGCTATCCACTCTATCTATTCCTCTTATTATCTTGTACACCTCTATCATGTCGCCTCTCATCCTCCTTCTCTCCAAAGAGTAAAGCCCTAGCTCCCTTTATCTCTGATCATAATGCATACTTTCTAAACCAGGCAGCATCCTGGTAAATCTCCTCTGTACCCTTTCCAATGCTTCCACATCCTTCCTATAGTGAGGTGACCAGAACTGGACACAGTACTCCAAGCGTGGCCTAACCAGAGTTTTATAGAGCTGCATCATGACATTGCAACTTTTAAACGCTATCCCTCGACTTATGAAAGCTAACACCCCATAAGCTTTCTTAACTACCCTATCTACCTGTGAGGCAACTTTCAGGGATCTGTGGACATGTACCCCCAGATCCCTCTGCTCCTCCACACTACCAAGTATCCTGCCGTTTACTTTGTACTCTGCCTTGGAGTTTGTCCTTCCAAAGTGTACCACCTCACGCTTATCCGGGTTGAACTCCATCTGCCACTTCTTAGCCCACTTCTGCATCCTATCAATGTCTCTCTGCAATCTTTGACAATCCTCTACACTATCTACAACACCACCAACCTTTGTGTCATCTGCAAACTTGCCAACCCATCCTTCTAACCTCACATCCAGGTCGTTAATAAAAATCACGAAAAGTAGAGGTCCCAGAACAGATCCTTGTGGGACACCACTTATCACAGCCCTCCAATCTGAATGTACTCCCTCCACCATGACCTTCTGCCTTCTGTAGGCAAGCCAATTCTGAATCCACCTGGCCAAACCTCCCTGGATCCCATTCCTTCTGACTTTCTGAATAAGCCTACCGTGTGGAACCTTGTCAAATGCCTTACTAAAATCCATGTAGATCACATCCACTGCTCTACCCTCATCTATATGCCTGGTCACCTCCTCAAAGAACTCTATCAGGCTTGTTAGACACGATCTGCCCTTCACAAAGCCTTGCTGACTGTCCCTGATCAGACAATGATTCTCTAAATGCCCATAGATCCTATCTCTAAGAATCTTTTCCAACAGCTTTCCCACCACAGACGTAAGGCTCTCTGGTCTGTAATTACCCGGACTATCCCTACTACCTTTTTTGAACAAGGGGACAACATTCACTTCCCTCCAATCCTCCGGTACCATTCCCGTGGACAACAAGTACATAAAGATCCTAGCTAGAGGCTCAGCAATCTCTTCCCTCACCTCGTGGAGCAGCCTGGGGAATATTGCGTCAGGCCCCGGGGACTTATCCGTCCTAATGTATTTTAACAAATCCAACATCTCCCTTAATATCAACATGCTCCAGAACATCAACCTCACTCATATTGCCCTCACCGTCATCAAGTTCCTTCTCATTGGTGAATACCGAAGAGAAGTATTCATTGAGGACCTCACTCACTTCCACAGCCTCCAGGCATATCTTCCCACCTTTATCTCTAATTGGTCCTACCTTCACTCCTGTCATCCTTTTGTTCTTCACATAATTGAAGAACGCCTTGGGGTTTTCCTTTACCCTACTCACCAAGGCCTTCTCATGCCCCCTTCTTGCTCTTCTCAGCCCCTTCTTAAGCTTTCTTGCTTCCCTATATTCCTCAATAGACCCAGCTGATCCTTGCTTCCTAAACCTCATGTATGCTGCCTTCTTCGACCTGACTAGATTTTCCACCTCACTTGCCACCCATGGTTCCTTCACCCTACCATTCTTTATCTTCCTCACCAGAACAAATTTATCCCTAACATCCTGCAAGAGATCTCTAAACATTAACCACATGTTCATAGTACATTTCCCTGCAAAAGCATCATCCCAATTCACACCTGCAAGTTCTAGCCTTATAGCCTAATAATTTGCCCTTCCCCAATTAAAAATTGTCCTGTCCTCTCTGATTCAATCCTTTTCCATGATAATGCTAAAGGCCAGGGAGCAGTGGTCACTGTCCCCCAGATGCTCACCCACTGAGAGATCTGTGACCTGACCCGGTGCATTACCTAGTACTAGATCTAGTATGGCATTCCCCCTGGTCGGCCTGTCAACATATTGTGACAGGAATCTGTCCTGGACACACTTAACAAGCTCTGCCCCATCTAAACCCTTGGAACTAATCAGGTGCCAATCAATATTAGGGAAAGATCAGCTGGAGTGCAGAAGACAACAAACTGTACAAATATAAATAAATAAATAGCAATAAATAACGAGAGCATGAAATGACAAGATAGAGAGACCTTAAAGTGAGATCATTGGTTGTGGGAACATCTCAATAAATGAATGTAGTTATCCTCTTTTGCTAAAGCTTGAGGGGTAGTAACTGTTCTTGAATCTGGTGGTGCGAGTCCTGAGGCTCTTGTGGTGAAGTGATTTTATATGCCATGCATTTTTTTTAAATCTGAGGAACAATCGCTTCAGTGTGTGTATACAGTATTTCAGTAAGTTATAGTGCAGACTGCTTTGTATATGCAAGTTGATTCATGCTTTTCGTGAGCAAATTCCACATAAAAGTCATTTTAGCCATCTGAGGCCACACTGATAATGATTTGTGGGTGATATTGTCCTCAGTGTGAATCCAGCCTGTCCTCTGTGTGCAGTTCCAGCATCCCTCAAGCACATCTTGGTTAGTTGCAGATAACACAAGGCAGATAGACCTGGCGACACAACCAAGTGCTGAGGTGTTTGGCAGCTGAACTTGAGTGTAAGAGAGTAACCACCAACTCCAGGCCTCTCAATGTCCAGACAACGGTTCCACAACTACCATCCTTCATCCGGGAAGGAGAGAAACCCAGGGCTAGTCCCTTGCCCACTGAGTGCAGCCAGGGACTGGGAAATGCGTGTTGATTTAGGCCAGAAATTTACCTTCCCATCTGAAATTGCAACGACCAACCTGCGGCCTGACCTGGTCCTTTGGTCCAACTCCTTTATCATTGAGCTGACAGTCCCCTGGGAGGATGCTGTGGATGGGGTTTACGAACGGAGAAGGCTGCAATATGCCAACCTCGCAGTTGAAGCAGACGTACGTAAAAGTGCGCCCAGTTGAGGTTGTGTGCAGGGACTTTGTAGCCAGTTCCACCGTAAGGCTGCTGAGGGAAGTAGGGGTCAGAGGGCAGGCCCATAGGGAGGCAATCAGAGCACTTGCTAATGCCGCCGAAATGAGCAGTCACTGGCTGTGGCTGAAAAGAAGGGGTGCTGTCTGGGCTGCCAAGTGACCATCTAGAGACTAACCATGTGACACACACCCAGGGCTGATCAGCCAGTGGTGGGCCTGCCTCGGCTGAGGGTGTCTTGTGATAAAAGGCCCAAACACCCAGCGATGTCGAGGTACACAACTGAAGATGTGTCGTAATGGTAGTAACATCATCTAGTGGTCATCTTTGAGAACTACTTCCACTCAAGTCAAGTGCAGTGCAGAAACTTTAGGGATTGTAACATCTAATCCTATTAATCTAACAGTAAGTAATAGTGCAGACTGCTTTGTATATGCCAGTTGATTCATGCTTTTCATGAGCAAATTCCACATAAAAGTCATTTTACCCATCTGAGGCCACATTGACAATGATTTCTGGGTGATATTGTCCTCAGTGTGATCTGGTCTGGGTACTTTTTGTACAGTATTCATCTTAACACAGCTGCTGTTAATTGGGCATTGGTCAAACACCAGTGGATATCACAGCTCATCTTTCTTACATCAGTGGCATAAATTAAAGCTTTTGAGCTGTGACTTTTGACTTCTGCCGTTAAAGAGCAGAACTAAAGAAGCATGGTCTAGTGATCAATAGTGAGATTGTAATTCAAAATATCCTGCATGAGGAATTTGCCAGCCTCAGTTTTATATGATCAGGATTACGGAACTGGCAGCAGCCGTGCCCCCTTCACTGTCTACAGCCTTTTTATTTTAACCATTTGTGTGTGGCACGCTTGATCAGCCGACACCTCTCAACAGTCTGAGACAAATGGAACTCCAACCCATCAGGAACACGCAGATGCACAGGGGATCACTGTATCCTATCGCCCTTTTATCCCTTATTCCCGTGGCAATCATTACTGTAGCAACATACGCAAAATTCTGGAGGAACTCAGCAGGTCAGGCAGCATCCATGGAATTGAATAAACCGTCAACATTTTGGGCCGAGGCCCTTCCACAGGACTGTATGTTGCTTTAGATTTCCAGCATTCTGTAGAATTTCTTGTATTTAATCTTTACTGTAGCTGTATTGTAGCTGCTATGAGAGAGAGCTTTAAGGTCTGATAACTCACTTTTCTTAGACATTTTTCCGCAGTTTCATAATTTTTTTGTGAAATCTAATTGGACATTTATGCTGTATGCAACCCATGTTTAGAGAAACACGTTTTACAGGAATACTGCACAGCATCCAATGGGTAATGTACAAATGAGATCATTGCTGCAATATTCCTGTGTAATTATGTGCTTAGGAAACTGGAAAAGTCTCAGAAAGTTGAATTCTTCCTTTGCCTGAGAAGGACTGCTTTAACATAATTAAAAAGATCCCTTCAATCTTGAGCCATTGTCTGGAGTCTGTCAGTAAAGCCAAGCCTGGAACAGAGTACGATGGTTCTGATTTATTTGAAATCTACAGGGTTTCTACCTTCTTGCTTAGCAGAGGACCCAACCTCAGCTAGCCACTCACACATAATGTTTCTACAAACTGATGGAAACATACGGTGCCAATTATATTTACCAAGCGGCTAGACAATTGTTAAACCCATTGGAAACTGACCCTTTAAGAGCTCTGGTCATGCAAAGAGATAATTGTGCTGACGACCTAATATCTGTGATACCTACATTAAAATCACATTACCTCATTACCTGCAGAAGAAATTCAATTTTAAGTTACTTATAGAAAAGATGACTGAAAAGCAATGGGGTATGGAAAAATATGACTGATTACTATTTCCCTAACTAGGCAGTTTGAACTATCACAGTGATTAGACGTAGACAAAATTTATAGTTATTGTTTTACACACATTTAATGATATGGATGGAGACACTCTACCAATTTGAGATTTCTTCACTTGAATTTCTTTCAATAGTACCTTAAGAAACCCAAAATGTATTGAAATGGACCTATAAAATGGTCCATTAAAAATACTCACATTTCTCAGTGCACTTAAGTCTGATGATTTATTGCAGTTTGATTAATACAATATCATAAAAAATGATGTCAAGTTAACATTTTTAATCATGACAAAGGTCTAGGATATCATGCTGGAAATCTCAAGGAAAATAATATTGAATCAAATGTAGCGTTTAATCAAAAAATAAGTAAACAACCAAAATAATGACACTAAAGAGCGGTATATCCACAGAAGCAGACTGTTTTAGTTCAGCATTTTGGAAGAAGTGAGAACACTAGTGCTGCCCTAACAGTAATCTTCCAAACCAATCTGTTAATTTATAAAGTTGACAAGTAGACCCCAGAAAATAATAATGCAATTAATCAAAAACCAATTGTCTGAAAATTGTAAGGCCTAGGTACTAGAGTTCACCTTTATTAATATGCTGAACTGGTATGCTTATCAAGTTCAAGTTTAATTGTTCTTCTGCTATATGCATGGATACAGCTAAACGAAACAACATTTCTCTGGGCTGAGGTGCAAAACACAGATCATGCAGTCAAACATAGCACCCAAAACATCTAGTTACAACAGCACATACAGTCACAAAGTAATGTTTGTATTAGTCCATCATTGGCATTATCTGAAAATTGATGGTGCATGGGATATTGTTCTGGAGCCATGTTTCTGCAAAAATAAACACGCAGCAGTTTCTCATCTTATGGGGGGGGGGGTCTGCTGCAGATGAATGCAATCCAGCTTGTCTTCCAGGGAGTGAACAGCATCGAAGGGAGAGCCGGCCTCCTGGAGCCAGGTGCCCAATCTAGCGCTCCAGCCATATCTCTGCTCTTTCCCACACTGCCTCAGGTATCTCCTTCCATGGCTGGCAGTAACAGGTGACTAGGCGGCATGAGACCCTGCTCTATGCAACAAATGCGTGGCTGAGGGATTGGAGCAGGGGGCAGGGATTCAAGTTTTTGGATCATTGGGATCTCTTTTGGCGCAGGCGTGACCTGTACAAAAGGACGGGTTACACTTGAATCCTAGGGGGACCAATATCCTGGCAGGGAGATTAGCGAGGGCTACTGAGGTGACTTTAAACTAGAATGGTTGAGAGGTGGGAATCAAATTAAAGAGGCTAGGCGTGAGGAGGTTAGTTCACAACAGGGGGATGGGAACCAGTGCAGAGAGACAGAGGGGTGTAAAGTGAGGGTAGAAGCAAAAAGTACTAAGGAGAAAAGTAAAAGTGGCAGGCCGACAAATCCAGGGCAAGCATTAAAAAGGGCCACTTTTCAACATAATTGTATAAGGGCTAAGAGAGTTGTAAAAGAGCACCTGAAGGCTTTGTGTGTCAATGCAAGGAGCATTCGTAATAAGGTGGATGAATTGAAAGTGCAGATTGTTATTAATGATTATGATATAGTTGGGATCACAGAGACATGGCTCCAGGGTGACCAAGGATGGGAGCTCAACGTTCAGGGATATTCAATATTCAGGAGGGATAGACATGAAGGAAGGGGAGGTGGGGTGGCGTTGCTGGTTAAAGAAGAGATTAATGCAATAGAAAGGAAGGACATAAGCCAGGAAGATGTGGAATCGATATGGGTAGAGCTGCGTAACACTAAGGGGCAGAAAACGCTGGTGGGAGTTGTGTACAGGCCACCTAACAGTAGTAGTGAGGTCAGAGATGGTATTAAACAGGAAATTAGAAATGTGTGCAATAAAGGAACAGCAGTTATAATGGGTGACTTCAATCTACATGTAGATTGGGTGAACCAAATTGGTAAAGGTGCTGAGGAAGAGGATTTCTTGGAATGTATGCGGGATGGTTTTTTGAACCAACATGTCGAGGAACCAACTAGAGAGCAGGCTATTCTGGACTGGGTTTTGAGCAATGGGGAAGGGTTAATTAGCAATCTTGTCGTGAGAGGCCCCTTGGGTAAGAGTGACCATAATATGGTGGAATTCTTCATTAAGATGGAGAGTGACATAGTTAATTCAGAAACAAAGGTTCTGAACTTAAAGAGGGGTAACGTTGAAGGTATGAGACGTGAATTAGCTAAGATAGACTGGCAAATGACACTTAAAGGATTGACGGTGGATATGCAATGGCAAGCATTTAAAGGTTGCATGGATGAACTACAACAATTATTCATCCCAGTTTGGCAAAAGAATAAATCAAGGAAGGTAGTGCACCCGTGGCTGACAAGAGAAATTAGGGATAGTATCAATTCCAAAGAAGAAGCATACAAATTAGCCAGAGAAAGTGGCTCACCTGAGGACTGGGAGAAATTCAGAGTTCAGCAGAGGAGGACAAAGGGCTTAATTAGGAAGGGGAAAAAAGATTATTAGAGAAAACTGGCAGGGAACATAAAAACTGACTGTAAAAGCTTTTATAGATATGTAAAAAGGAAAAGACTGGTAAAGACAAATGTAGGTCCCCTACAGACAGAAACAGGTGAATTGATTATGGGGAGCAAGGACATGGCAGACCAATTGAATAATTACTTTGGCTCTGTCTTCACTAAGGAGGACATAAGTAATCTTCCAGAAATAAAAGGGGACAGAGGGTCCAGTGAGATGGAGGAACTGAGCGAAATACATGTTAGTAGGGAAGTGGTGTTAGGTAAATTGAAGGGATTGAAGGCAGATAAATCCCCACGGCCAGATGGTCTGCATCCTAGAGTGCTTAAGGAAGTAGCCCAAGAAATAGTGGATGCATTAGTGATAATTTTTCAAAACTCATTAGATTCTGGACTAGTTCCTGAGGATTGGAGGGTGGCTAATGTAACCCCACTTTTTAAAAAAGGAGGGAGAGAGAAACCAGGGAATTATAGACCAGTTAGCCTAACGTCGGTGGTGGGGAAACTGCTGGAGTCAGTTATCAAAGATGTGATAACAGCACATTTGGAAAGCGGTGAAATCATCGGACAAAGTCAGCATGGATTTGTGAAAGGAAAATCATGTCTGACGAATCTCATAGAATTTTTTGAGGATGTAACTAGTAGAGTGGATAGGGGAGAACCAGTGGATGTGGTATATTTGGATTTTCAAAAGGCTTTTGACAAGGTCCCACACAGGAGCTTAGTGTGCAAACTTAAAGCACACGGTATTGGGGGTAAGGTATTGATGTAGATGGAGAATTGGTTAGCAGACAGGAAGCAAAGAGTGGGAATGAACGGGACCTTTTCAGAATGGCAGGCGGTGACTAGTGGGGTACCGCAAGGCTCAGTGCTGGGACCCCAGTTGTTTACAATATATATTAATGACTTGGATGAGGGAATTAAATGCAGCATCTCCAAGTTTGCGGATGACACGAAGCTGGGTGGCAGTGTTAGCTGTGAGGAGGATGCTAAGAGGATGCAGAGTGACTTGGATAGGTTGGGTGGGTGGGCAAATTCATGGCAGATGCAATTTAATGTGGATAAATGTGAAGTTATCCACTTTGGTGGCAAAAATAGGAAAGCAGATTATTATCTGAATAGTGGCCGATTAGGAAAAGGGGAGGTGCAACGAGACCTGGGTGTCATTATACACCAGTCACTGAAAGTGGGCATGCAGGTACAGCAGGCGGTGAAAAAGGCGAATGGTATGCTGGCATTTATAGCGAGAGGATTCGAGTACAGGAGCAGGGAGGTACTACTGCAGTTGTACAAGGCCTTGGTGAGACAACACCTGGAGTATTGTGTGCAGTTTTAGTCCCCTAATCTGAGGAAAGACATCCTTGCCATAGAGGGAGTACAAAGAAGGTTCACCAGATTGATTCCTGGGATGGCAGAACTTTCATATGAAGAAAGACTGGATGAACTAGGCTTGTACTCGTTGGAATTTAGAAGATTGAGGGGGGATCTGATTGAAACGTATAAAATCCTAAAGGGATTGGACAGGCTAGATGCAGGAAGATCGTTCCCGATGTTGGGGAAGTCCAGAACAAGGGGTCACAGTTTGAGGATAAAGGGAAAGCCTTTTAGGACCGAGATTAGGAAAAACTTCTTCACACAGAGAGTGGTGAATCTGTGGAATTCTCTGCCACAGGAAACAGTTGAGGCCAGTTCATTGGCTATATTTAAGAGGGAGTTAGATATGGCCCTTGTGGCTACGGGGATCAGGGGGTATGGAGGGAAGGCTGGGGCGGGGTTCTGAGTTGGATGATCAGCCATGATCATAATAAATGGCGGTGCAGGCTCGAAGGGCCGAATAGCCTACTCCTGCACCTATTTTTCTATGTTTCTATGTTCTATGTTTCTAACTGAAGCCACGTAGCTCCTTTCCCATCGGTTGCCAATGAGCCAATGAACCAAACTTGCAGTATTTTGTATTACCAATGTCCAACAGGGTCATGCAATCACAAAAACAAACATGCTTTGCATCTTTTTTTTGGACCCAGAATGGCTGCTGCAATCTAGCATGCTGCCATCTTACTGGAAAATACACTTACGTTCAGTCAGATGAACCACTAGACTGTGCATATATAACTTACCTGCATGGTTCTAATGGCAGCTCACTGCAGAAGTCTCAGCTGCAGCATCATTGCTATGGCAGCCATGTTTTCCTTGGGGTGGTGAACCACATGTCTGGCCACCTTTTCCCCACCCATGAGTGGCCCATGCTTGCTATGCTGGCAAGATCACAGGATGTATTTGTCAGTGAATTATGTTAAAGGGCTGCTATAAGTAAAGAGATATTCAGCAATGCTGATATAAATATGCTGATGATTGAAAAACTGAGGCTAATGGATGCAGAGCTTAGTACATTTATGGAATAATGAAAACCACTCAAGTCATGTTTCCCTGCCGATCTGTTGCAAGGGTTGGCCCTTATTTTCCTGTAAGCTATAACAAGACTGTAAGTCATAACTTAAAGGTTCTGAATTGTGAGATCAATATCTTGCAGAAAGAATGTGACAGCTTCACATTTTAATGGTCAAGATAATGGAACTGCTATTAGATGCTCTATGAATGTAACCATTTGTGAGTAACCAATAGCTTGAGACAATTGGAGCACACCAACCAATGGGAAACACACACACACACACACACACACACACACACACAAAGACTAAGGACAAAATATGAATGAGATAGCTGTTATCACAACCTGCAAGAAGATGAATGTCAAGGTAGTTTATGGTAATATATATGTACTTTGATAATAAATTTTACTTCGAAATTTGAACTTTGAAGAGAATTAGAAAATGTGAGTGCTCCTTTAACAACTATGCATACTGTTGGGGTGTAACTATTCATTCATTCCCACATCAGTCATTTCTATGAAATCGCTATTAAGTAGCTTCAGCAGAGAATGTTTTGTTGGCAGCTCCAATCTTGTAAGTTTTCTTAGGGAGTAACACCTCAACAGAGCCTACATGAACCCTCAAGGATACTCATATGGGTTACCTGCTCAGCACTCTTTTATGGGTTATGTTTCAATACACAAATGAATTTCTAGGACAGTGCTCTAAAGACATGTAATTCATCTTCAAAAGTGCTTTAAAATGCACTCCTTTCATCTACGGTTAAGAAAGCACAAAGAAGGAGATGACAGTTTTTCCTTGATGATTTTTTTTTAAATTGCAAGTTTAAGTGATTTCAAGCAGCCCAAACAGTTCCAAATGTAACAAATAACTTGGCAGTTTCTATGATATTGCAGGAAAATGATCTGGAAAGTAGAAATTTCAATTGCATTCTCTTGGGGAAGGGAAGTCTTTCTTTCAAGATTAAGGCTAATACAGCACTGTTGGTTTGGTAAAATTGAATCAAAGTGAGCTGATACCATGCCACAGTTGATTTGTTGATTTTGAAGGTCAAAACTATTTTTCTACGGAAAAGCAATTTATGGTGCATCCTGTTGGGGAGGTTTGTGATCCAGCATTTTGCATATGTTGCCCCACACATTTGAAACTAAAATTTATTCTATGACAATCTTTTTATTGTAGTATGATAACTATGGTTTGTTTTGACTGAGGCTTTCACCATTTTGGTGGTGGTAAAGATAAAATGGGGAAACCCAGCTTAGTTTCAAAAGGTTTGCAATTAACCTCCCTTGCTGTCTACCCCACAGTCAAGGAAATTTGGTGCATTGAAGGAAGCCTTTCAGCTCAATGGATTTGTTCTGAATACTACAACACTACTCCCATCTCCATCTCTCCGTCTTGTTTGTTTAACTTCTTTTCTGTTGAAAGGCTTAGCTCTTTCTTCCTTAGTCATGGCCTTCAGCAGAGCATCGGGGCATTTCACCTAACCTCTCTCCTGCTGTCTAAGTAATAATTTTAAACTGAAGATCTCTCATCTCTAATTCCCTAACCAGGGGAAATAATTTCTCTATTTATATTCTCAAGAACCTTCATAATTTTAAAACATTGATTAAAACAGTTCATAACCTTATTTGCAATGGTAGAAATAATCCCAGTCTTTCAATTTCTCCACATTATACAATTTTCCATCTCTTGCAACTAATTTGTACTTTTCTATGATGGAACACCCACAATAAGAACAGATCTTTAAGGAGCCCAATATTTGGGATGGAGGTCACACTGAAAAATATTGTTGCTCTTTGAGGATAATACAGAGCTTGTGGGCAGCATAATTTCAGTGGAAATTGTTAACTTGGTTTGATACAATGCCATTAAAGTGATTATCTCACATGGTTTGGTATAAGGCATAGTAAGATATTCAGTTCATGTATAACTACCTATTAATCTTTTGTCCCATTTTCAAGTGGTTTTGCCCAGTTTAGTTGGGCCATATTCTACTACTTATATGAATATTGCTTAATACTCCTCAACCCAGCTTTAGGACTGAAATTGCATCAGCTCTGTGCCATCATTTTGGGTTGCTTAAAAAATCCTCATAGCTTTCCTCTACTGTTTGCTAATTAATAAGGCACATTCAGAATTGTACTATTTTTCCACCTGTTCATAAATCCTTTGCAAATGGGCTGTATCTTAAGGTAATTTTTAGATATTCACATTCTATAGCTTCATTAGAATCTTTACAGATACCACAATTCAAATTTCTTACCCCTTCCTCTCCCAAATATAATTAGGTATACATTCCCAGTTCTTTCTGAATTTAAATCTCCATTTATACCATGCCACTTTAGATCTTAATGCTCCTAACAGCACAGTTTTATCGTGAATAATTTGTGCATTCACATAACCAATTAAACCTGACGCCAGTGTTTGGTAATCTTATTTGTTTTAAATGCTTCTCGTATGTCCTTTAGCACTTAGAGATATTTTTATTCTTCTGTTACTAAACATGTTATGCATTTTTCTTTCCTTTCTACTCCCTTTTGCATTTTGTTCTTTTCGTGAATATACTAGTTAAATAACCTCCGCATGGCATTTGCTGCTCCCTCATGCCTTTGATGAGGTTCAATATATATGAAGTGCCACAACTCTGCGGAGATTTTGCAGAATATATTCCAAACTTCTTTGTCACTCATTTATATCACATCAAACTACTACATATGTACAAGAATGTGATAACGGGAGTAATGCTTAGATCACTGCCCTTTGTTTTTATTGTGACACCCACTTTTCAAGCACTCATTCTTACTCCTTCCTACATCATTGGTACCAACTTGGCTTCTGATTGTTCCCCATATTTTTCCATTGTATTTTGCACTTATTGCACATTCTGTAATCTATGCCTTACTGTTCACTATTTTTATTGGTTTATCTGAATTCAGATTTTCTCTATGTTTCTATTGATTATTTAATACTAATCTTTATTTAATTTCATTCCATGGGACATGAGATGAGAACTGACTAGTGTAATCATTTTGGGTTTTAATATTTGTGCATCAAGAAATCCGGCCTAAATGTCGTCCGGGTCTTATATAACGGCTGAAGCTAATGCAGTGTTTCTATGTAAAACTCTTTTGCAGGTGCTGTATATTAAGGCATAATAGTTCCTGTGTGTGGCTGCGTGAATTTAAATTAACACTGAGAAATTTCATAGCCAAGAGGTAAATCCAAAGAACTTTGGCCAGTTTTTGTACTTGTCTTTCCTTTGCATACGGATCCAAAATGTAATGTGGACCTTTGGACTTGTTTCAATATTTAGCACCAACATCTCTCTGCTTAATAGGCCTTTGAAACACTTGGTACAATACACTACTCTACCTACATACAGTAGGTCCAAATTGTTTGAAAAAATTGTTCCATGGCAAATAAATCATAAATATTTTGCTTTCAGTAATTGTGAGTGATGGATTTCAATTATATCCTTTTTGATCCTTTAAATTATTCTTATCATTTATCAACTTTACCCCTCATGTAACATTTATATCTATAATAACCTAAGATCTGAATTATATTCCCCAGTCCCCATATGAAATATTAACCTTAGTTTGTACTCACCGCTCAGATTTTTGGTTCCATATTTGGTAGGAACATCTTGTCTATCAGGCAAGAGTTCTAAATTCCTTATTTTCCCAACAAATCAATTGTCAATTGTTTTGTAGATCCAAATATTGTTACCTTTATGTTCCTGGCTAATGATCCGTAAGTTTGAGGTATCTTCTTGAAAAGTTATCTCCCCCCACACACCCACCCCTACTCACCACCACCAATTTCAGCAAGCTAGAAAACCTATTTTTATCTTGCCAAAAAGGAATAAATGTGCGCTGTTAAAGCAATAAGATATTCTGAACTTGGGCAATGAATGCATGAATCCATTATATCTCTTCCTAGCACAATCAAGTTTTCTCTTGAAATGTAAAAGAAAGACCATGGATGTGTAGAAGAATTTAGATCCCATTTGTCCCATTGTGTCTGCTCCAGTCACAAAGGAGCTACTCAAGCCAATCTCACCTTCCTTCCCTAGGCCTTTAGCCTGACGGGTCAAACATCTTCAACTATAAATCAAAACACTTTTTAAATGTGATTCTACTTATTGACTCTATCAACCTTCCAGGCAGTGAACTTCAGATGCCTACCATCCTCAAGGTTAAATGTATTCCGTTAACGCTCTCCTAATCCTTCTACCGATAATTTCAAACCTATTTGTCCCTTGAGTATAGTATACACCCTTTATATTTACCTCATTCAGAGCCCTCATAAATTTATATAATTCATTTAACCATCTATGTTTCAAAGAAAATAACTCAATTTTATTTAATCATTCCTCATCACTACATCTTTCTAGTATTGGTAACATTCTTGCAGCTCTATTCTGCATCACCTCCGGTGAAAAAACAGTCAAATGTAATTGCATCAGTTCAGCACAGGACTTGCAAAGCCTGCTCCACAGTAAGCAAATGAACTGATCTGTAAGGGCAATAAGTGTTCTATGTGCCAGCTGTAATCTTGTTTGTAACAATGCTTTGTGTGGATCTTGTCTTCTCTATGGATGGGAAGTAAGTATCTGGACTCTCTGTGAGCTGAAGTCTTTTATCAGTGCAGTGATATAAATAAAATATGAAACTATTATACTCATTTGCACTTATTTTAGAACACTTAGCTCAGGATCTCTAAGATGAGTTTTCTGGTTATATTTCTTCCATGGCAACTGGCATCATTCTAAAAACATGTGGTACTATTCTTTAAAATGAGACTGAACAAAAAGCAAGTCATGCACTCCTTAAAGAAGAAGAAGAATAGCCCTTAACTCGGCAGTGGAGTTATCGGGGCACCGTCATGACGGTGTTTCTGTAGCAGGCTATTCTTGTTTTTACGAGGCCGAGTTGCTAGCTCGACGCTGAACCCGACTTGGATTCGAACTCGGGAACCTTCGCTCTGGAGTCCGGCGCCGATATTATTGCGCCACCACGCACTCCTTAAAAACTAGTTTGAACTGAGCACAAAGATGAGTGGATCTCTACTTTCAGAAATGAGTCCTGTACTGAAGTGCTGCCTTTGCATCTCTTCAAAAATGACTCCAGCTTGAAGCTGTGGAATGACCTTGAACCTTTCACACCTTATAATGGCCGCTTATTTGGCAAGTAATTGCCAATGAGGCTTACCTTTCACAATGGATTTGGTCTTACGGGAAGACACTGGATAAATAAGGAAACTATTATTCTCCCTGTCCCTTGCTTGGGAATAAAATCAAACACAGACTGCTGGGGGCCACTTGTAAAATGGTCTGCTCAATGCTTCTAAACCAATTTGGATGGATTCATTCTTGCTAACAGTGGCACTTAGTGGTGTTGATTGTACTTAACACACCAGAAAGTTCATCGTTTTATTTAATGCCGATTTCCTTCAATTTCACTTTTTCCTCTCTACAAGATAAATGCAAAAAAAACTACCATTTCAAACTTAACAATTCATTCTCTAGAATTTTAAACTTCCTGTGCAATTATGTAAAATGTCACAAAATTAAACATTATAATTGTACCTAATACAGTCATTATGCATAATATTCTTCCTTTTAAACAAATTTTGCTTTGTGCATTAGTTGTCAGCAGGGTCAGAAATAATACATAAAACCCATTAAATTAAAAGCTTCATTCTTTTCAATTGCACCAGAAAAGTATATCAGTACAAGAGATAACACGGAATAGGTTGAGTGTGATAGATTAGCTACATCGTCTATCATTGACTATTTTTAATACTGCTATGTTGTGAATTATTTGGGGTGAAGGTTTGAAAAAAAGTGCTAAGTGGCAGCTGTGATAGTAAGACATATTGTACCTATTGCCAAATTTAACTGGCAAATCATCCAATTCATGGTTCAGTCACTGAATAGAAGCACATTTCAGGAGCATATCACATACTGTCCCCATGCACCAGTTCCTCGGCAGATGTGGAGTGAAATGACTGACAGAATATTTCACACCTCAGGCAGTCCTAGTAAAATATTTTACAGTCTTTCCATCTGTGGTTCAGAAGGTGATGTTCTGTTGGCCAGAAGAGGAGGAACGTCATCCTTTTGAAATGGGTTAGGGGGAGAGGGTCGCAACCTTGGGCACCACAGCATGGATAGAAAGCTTACACCTTTTCACAAATTGTCAAGGCAATATGTTGACTCACCTCTCAATACTTACACTGTCACCAGCAAAAGAATAAGCACCTATGGACATCTAACCAGTTCTAACATTTCCACACACGTTTTTCACGCCACTCACATTTCAGATACATCTGATGCCATTAGTCCTGATGAAGGGTGTCGGCCTGAAACGTCAACTGCTTACTTTTTCCATAGATGCTGCCTGGCTTGCTGAGTTCCTCCAGCACTTTAAACACAAGAACATAAGAAATAGGAGCAGGAGTAGGCCATCTGGCCTGTTGAGCCTGTTTCGCCATTCAATAAAATCATGGCTGATCTGGCCATGGACTCATCTCCATCTACCTGCCTTTTCCCCATAACTCTTAATTCCCCTACTACGCAAAAAATCTATCCAACCTTGCCTTAATTAATTTACTGAGGTAGCCTCCACTGCTTCATTGGGCAGAGAATTCCACAGATTCACCGCCCTCTGGAAAAAAGCAGTTCCTCCTCATCTCCATCCTAAATCTACTCCCCCGAATCTTGAGGCTTTGTGTGTGTTGCTGGATTTTCAGCAACTATAGATTTTCTCATGTCTGATTTGGCACTCTAGCTTCTCACCTACCATTACATTAAGAATTTAGTTTATCAGAATCATCAATCTCCTTTTGCAATTTAAACCTGTGAGATCCTCATCCCTACTGCAGACAAGGCAGTACTTCTGACAGTCAGCAACCCATCTTCCTCCCAGACATGGCTGTCAGGGTCACCTGCTGCAGCTGTGAGTATATGGCAGATACAGCTATTCCTAATCTGTAATCCTTAAACCTTTACTTGAGCACATGCTCATTGTGGTCTAACCATAAAGATTCTATTCTCCTTTGGTGAACGCTTTGTAGACCTTCAGTATTCCAGGCTCCCTGGATGAGACTATACCTCCCTGCCACTCCCCTTTCCATCCTGTTCCCAGAAGGACTTTAGAAAAGGTTGCTACACCCTCGGGTAAGAAAGTAAGAGGAAGATAAAAGTTGCCCATTGCTGAACTTGAACAAGCATTGACTCAGAGACCGTCATTGTCACCAGGTTTGGATATGGCCCAAGTGCAGAGCAAGAGACACTGAGGTGGGTCGATAGTTCACAGACTTTAATGCAGACAGAGTTAAAGGGAAAAGAAAACAATAAATGCTAGGCCAAACAGGGTCATTAACTAGAATTCTCAAATGGAAAACGAAGCCTACGCTGTGATTGAAAGGAATAACTAAATATAACATCATCCCCTGACAAGCTCCAAGACCTTGGCCTCAACACCTCCTTGTGTAATTGGATCCTCAACTTCCTCACTTGCAGACCCCTGTCGGTACTGATTGGCAAGAACATTTTCTCCACAATCTCCATCAGCCTCGGTGCACCACAAGGCTGCGTGCTTACCCCCCTGCTCTACTCACTTTACACTTACGACTCTGAGGCTAAGCACGGTTCCAATGCCATATTCAAGTTTGCTGATGACACCACTGTCATAAGCCAAACAAAGGTGGAGATGAATCAGCATATAGGAGGGAGACTGAAAATCTGGCTGAGTGGTGCCTTAGCAACAACTTCTTATCTAATACCAAGACCAAGGAGCTGAGCCGTTGGTGGACCTCGAACCGCAGTTAAGTTCCCCAACCAGACGTCGTCCTAGTGTCTGAGTCTACTAAGCAAGTGGTGCTGCTGGAGCTGACAGTCCCATGGGAAGATCACTTGGAAGAGGCCTTTGAAAGGAAGCTCTCCAAGTACGCAGGACTGGTCAGCAACTGTCAGCAGGTTGAATGGACAGCGAGGTGTCTCCCAGTGGAGGTTGGTTGTAGGGGATTCGCAGCCCGTTCCTTAGCTAGAGCCTTCAGCAATTTGGGCATCGAGGGAGAGAGGAAGAGGAGAGCCATCTGCAGTACCACCGATGCGGCAGAGAGGGCCTCAAGATGGCTGTGGCTCAAAAGAGGGGAGCCATGGAGTCATAAGTAGCTATCCATCTGGACACAAGTTGGGGTCTGATCAGCCCCGGCTGGGTCACCTAGAGGAGGTTGTATGATGTTGAAAGACCCGAAACACCTGATGAATCCAGGAACATCACTGAAGATGTGTCCAGAAGCATCAGTAGATGTATGTACACAGCTTAAGGAGAAGAAAACCAGAGGTCCATAAGCCAGTCCTCATCGGCAGAACAGTGTTGGAGAGGCTTAGCAACTTTATATTCTTCGGTGTTAAAGACTATTGGAGTAGGATACACAATGCCCTACAAGACATTTTTAAATGTGAAATACCCTTAGAAAGTAAGGCCATATATTTTGGGTATGTATCTCAAGAATAATTGAAAAGAGATAAATATTTAGTGAATATACTGCTGGTGGTTGGTAAAAAGACTCTTACCAGGAAATGGATATCTCAGGAGAGACCAACTTTAAACGCATGGATGGAAATTACAATGGACATTTACAAAATGGAGAAGATAACAGCATCTGTTAATCATAAGTTGGAACAATTTGATTCATATTGGGAAAAATGGTTTAACTACATAACACCTCATAGGTCTGATTTTATTCTCACAAATCAATGAATATGTTGTTAAAAAAAAAGATCACTCCCTACTTGTACATAGTTTTCTCCTTTTGTTTGTTCTTTCTTTCCTCTCTTTTCTATAGGTGTATACCTCAGATAAATGTTATGTGGAGATTTGTGGCAAATATGATTACATGATATATATGTACAATATCTGAAATACATCTGATGGAAATGTTTGTTTGATGATGAACTTCAATAAAAAATAAATTACAAATTAAAAGTTCTTTGGTGTTATTATTTCGGAGGACCGGTCCTGGGTCCTGCACGTAAGTGCAATTACGAAGAAAGCACGGCAGCACCTCTACTTCTTCAGGAGTTTTCAAGGATTAGGCATGACATCTAAAACTTCTATAGATGTGTAGTGGATGGTTCTTCGTGGCAGGAAACCTGTGCAGGAGAGTTTTTAAAGTGGAAAATCCATTGCACTGGAGCAGTTCCACTCTCTCGATCCCAGAAGTCCAGGTCCAGTGGTACGAACCAGAGTCACAAACTGGGGTCCTCATGGATGACCATGAAGCCTTCTGTGCCTTGTCATAGCTGTCGCTCTCCATGGAGTTTTGCAGTACCAATTTCCTGGCCTTTGGATCTCACTGTAGAGCTCATCCACCCAATCCACCGGAGCTAACTTCGCATGCTAGAACAGGCATAGCCCTATCTCACTGGGGTATGAGGCCGGCAGATATCCTCACCTGCTTTAGCCTGAAAGTCGAAGCAGTGTACTGAAGTGTGGTCGCTGTTGCATGAAAACAGCCATTTGGAACCACAGGTGAGAGTTGAGTGTCTGGTGGGGACTAAGGGTGAGTAAGTTGCCCCAGAATGGATGTGACAAGCCCCTTCACCACAGGTACCCCATAGATATGTAATGGAGAGTATATTAATTGGCTGCATTGCAGCCAGATATGGAAACACCAATGTCATCGAGCAGAAAACCCTACAAAAAGTAGTGGCAATGGCACTGTCCCTCACGGGAAAAGCCCTCCTCACCAATGAGAACATCTACATGAAACGTTGTTGCAGGAAAACGGCGTCCATCGTCAGGGATCCTCACCGCCCAGGACATGCTCTCTTCTCATTGCTGCCATAGGAAGAAGGGTCAGTATCCTCAGGACTCTCAGCACCAGTTCAGGAACAGTTATTACCACCCAGCCATCAGGCTCTTAAACCAAAGGAGATAACTTCACTCAGTTTCACTTGCCCTGCATTGAAATCTGCCTACAACCAATGGACTCACTTTCAAGGACTCTTCTCCCCATGTTCTTGATAATATTTATTATTTCTTTCTTTCTTCCTGTATTTGCAGAGTTTGTTGCCTTTTGCACAATGGTTGAATGCCCAAGTTGCTGCTGTCTTTCATTGATTTTATTATGGCTATTATTCTATGGATTTATTGAGTATGCCCACAACAACAAGGATTCTCAGGGTTGTATAATGTGACATGTACGTACTTCGATGATAAATTCACTTTGAACTTTGAATAGTGTTTGTCAGATATCACTCACACCTGATAAACGTCTCAGAACCCTAAGAAAGAGGTGATTTAAGATATTTAATGGAATCTGAGTTATTCGTGTTTGGAAATATTATCAACAATTTTATTATACAATCTGTAGCTTCACTTGTATGTGCTCGTACATTGGGTTTAGTGCCTTAGGACATTGATTTAATGGATAATGCTTCTGCTATTACTTGGCATTAAAATTACATGCTGCAATAATGACATTTCAGAGAGACACGTAATCCTATGAATGTAATCTATGATTTATTATGAAACTGTAACTTGGTGCAGAAGAATTTATTATATTTTACAATATTACAAAAATGTGTTTGCCATTGTCCATTTTACATCAATATTAAATTATGGAATCTTGATACACGTAGTGAAATGTCTTTACCTTCATTGTAAATTCTCATTTCCTGCACAACAGGACAGCATTGTCAGTAGCATCTTTCATACTGAAGGAAAAAAAGCAAGTTCGTGTTTCTCATGAGCAAACTTTTATTTTGCCCAGGGCGCCTCTTAATTGGACTATTTATTGCAAATGGTAATGAGAAATTAAACACGTCACATGCAGATTTTTAGTGTGTTGATTAGGCATGAATTGCAGGAGAGTTACAGTCCTTAACAAGTCATTAACCCAGGAAAACAACCAATTTGCAAAATGGTCCCCTCATGTTTTTTTAAACTCAGCATGGGAAAAGTGATTCATTGATGACACTGCAGTGTAAAATCGGATTTCTATGCTGAAGTTGTCAAGTTTATAAAATCAGAAGTGATTAACGTGCATCATGAAACAAGGGCCTTTTGGGAGGTTGGCAGAGCAGCCATAGGAGATGAGCCACGTGGTCTTACAACCAAGATTTGGATGATAAAAAGATATTCGTTCTGAGTCACATATCTCTCAAAATCATCATTTTTCTGTAAAAGCAACTGAGCCTGTGGGGCTATCACTAGAACCCACAGGATTATCCCTAGTGATAACATAACACAGTTAGAAGGAGACCAATAAGAACACTATGGCTGTGGCTATTGCTGACTTCAGTTCATCCAGTTCATATGATGCTAGGCATCGGCACCAGGTTAACCACTGTTAATGTGGACCATGGATCTAGAAACCAAGACTAGGCCTGGCCCAACTAGACTAGGTCTGCAGGTCCAACAATTAGGAAGGCCAGTGGAATGTTGGAATCTATTGGAAAGGGAATGAAGTTTCAAAGTAGAGATTTCAAAGCAGGGGTGTTTCAAAGCATGCTTAGCCCCCTGCTCTACTCACCTTATACTTAAAAGTGTCAGGCTAAGTTCAGCTCCAATGCCATTTTTAGGTTTGCTGATGACACCACTCTTGTTGGTCAAATCAAATGCAGAGATATATCAACGTATAGGAGGAAGATTGAAAGTCTGGTTGAGGGTGTCACAGCAACTGCCTCTCACTTAATGTCAACAAAACCAAAGAGCTGATTATTGAGTAAAGGAAGAAGAAACACGAACAAGAAGTCTATGAGCCCATCTTCATTAAGAGATCCAAGGTGGTTAGGTCGGTAACTTTAAATTCTTTGTTATTATCATATCAGACGATATGTCCTGGGAGCAGAACATGAGTGCCATCACAAAGAAGGCACAATAGCACCTCTACTTTCTTTAGAGTTAATGTAGATTCATCACCTTATCAAAAGCTTGGACAAACTTCTATAGATGCACAGTGGAGAGCATACAAACTGATTGTATCACAGCCTGGTATGGAAACACCAATGGCCCGGAATGGAAAAGCCAACCAAAAGTGATGGACACAGCCCTGTCCATCACAGTCAAAATCCTCCCCGCCATTGAGCACACGTACATGGAGTGCGCCACAAGAAACCAGAAACCATCATCAATGTCCTCCCCCAGCCTGGCCATGCTCTCTTCCCACCACTACCATTGGGCAGGGTGTACAGAAGACTTAGATCCCACCCAAACAATTTCAGGAACAGTTAATACTTTTCAATCATCAAATTAATACAGTTAATACTGTTTAATCATCAACATCTCTGAACTGATTCTACAACATACAAAGTCTCTTTCAAGGACGATTTTTCTTATTTTCATAATTTGTGTTCTTTTGCACATTGGTTTTTGTCAGTCTTTATTTATGAATAGTTTTTCATAAATTCTATTATGTTTCTTTATTTTTCTGTAAGTGCCTACAAGAAAATGAATCTCGTTAGTAAGTATATGGTAACATATACATACGTTGATAATATATTTTACTTGCACTTTGGTTTTGAAGGCCATGGTGGGCAGATTGCTGGTTTATGTGGAAATTGTTATTGGAAATAGACAAGGAAGTGGTGAAGGTCCAAGATCAGATCAGATAAAATCTTATTGAATGATAAAGAAAGCTTGAGGCACATCTGGCCTGTTACTGCTTCCACATGTTCTTATAGCTGGTCCCTGAGTCCAGATGGGGCCTATAGAGAGGGGCCAGAGACTCAGGGATCACATTGGGCCAGTCCTAGACTGGGGATTTGTCCAAATTCAGGTCCATATCTACATAGGTGTAGGCACTGGATATCATACTGGTGGCAATAGAATTATCACTGTAACATATGTACAGTATAGATGCATGCAGGTCTATCATTACATGATAATTTACTATATTGATAGCTATAGTTCTGTATTTTTACAAAGAGGGAGCATTATTGGTGGGCACAGATATTTACCATATAATTTTGGGTACAGTACTGTGAACCATAGGTCTCTAGTTGGCAATAACTGTAATTTCAAAGCGATCTTTTAAGGAACTGGTATAAGGGACAATGGGCTTCAGATATTTTGGATCACCATCCCTGCTGTCCTAGATTTTACTTTTGTTAGAAATGGGTGTGTGTGCATGAACTTGCAGCAGTCCCAGCTGTAGCTGACAATGGGATGATTATTGAAGCTGGGCAGCAAGGAAACCAATCCATTTCACTGATATTAAGTGGCTGGAGATGTCTGCACTTTTAGAGAAGAACGGTGTGATCAGCAATTTTACTAAGGAAATGAAAGAATAGAAATTTACAGAATGGAAACTGGCCCTTTGGCCTAACATCCACACTGACCTAATTGCTTATCTACACTTAATACCAATTGCCTGTGCTTGGCCCATGTCCCTCTAAACCATACCCATCCATGTATCTGTCTAAATATCTTTTAAATATTGCAATCATATCTATATCTACAAATTCCTCTCATTCTATATATCCATATGACCTTTTTGCCCCACAAATCCCTTCCAAGCTTTTCTCTCCAGAGTTTATAAACTTGTGTCCTCTTGTTTTAGACTCCCTTACCCTGGGAAAAATATTATGTCCATCTTAGCAATGCCTCTCATAATTTTATAAACCTCTATAAGGTCACCTCTTTGCCTACTTTTCCCCAGGAAAACTGTCTCATCTTATCCAATTTCTCCTTTTAACTCAATCCCTCCAGTCCTGGCAGCATCCTTGTAAATCTTAAACACGACAAAGTCTGCAGATGCTGGAAATCCAAAGCAATACACACAAAATTCTGGAGGAACTCAGCAAGTCAGGCAGCATCTATGGAAATGACTAAACAGTCGATGTTTCAGGTGGAGACCCTTCTTCAGGACCTTGTGAATCTATTCTGCAACCTTTTTAAGCTGACGTTCAAAAACAGCTCTTTCAAAGTTAGTCAGATTTTAGAAACAGATATCTTATCTTCTCTGACTCAAGATTGTGTTTTACATTGTCCATGCTTCCATTAAGCCTATGCTGAACTGGAATGCTGTGTTAAACACTGGCTCCTTCTAGTTCTGCCCTCAAGCCCTACATGCAATAAACCCCTCTCCAGATTTTGCTCAGTGTTCCCAATAACTTTTAACCCACCATGACTAGAGAAGAGCTTTGCAAAGTGCATGTGGCTTCACACTTTATTCTGCTGCCAAGGTTTTATCCATCCATTTTGTGGACAGTGCTTATTCCAATCCTCCCTCTTCCTGAGTGTATTTACAAGGTTGAAGGCCATGTTGCACACTGGGCCTCATTACTGAGGATCAGGCTGGCTTGAAGATTGACAATGGTACTTACAATGGAAGCCATGATGTTTACTGGGAATGCAGGCCCAGTGCCATGTCCTCTGAAAAGCAGACTGTGGCAAGTCTTGTATCTGCACCAGTCCAATGGTTAAAAAATCACCTTTAGGCACCACATTAGCCCCATGTCTGCTTTAGGAGTTGCCAGAATTGCCTGAAACAGCATCCAATGCAAATTCCATTTGCAGCATCTTTTCCACTTTATAAACAGCATATCTTCAGGAAATGACAATCTCTGCAGTACAGATAAACTAAATTTACCCTAGTATATCTTAAAGCAAAAAACATCAGGAGCACAGTAACCACATCAAGCCACTTTGATTCCTTGTCATCCATTATACCTAGCTGCAAAATACCTCAAGTATATAGTTGATCTCAGCTGCTCAACTTTCCTATCTGTTTTCATCTAATGTCGAATCATTTTATTGTAACTCGGGGGGGACCATGTGCTACATTACAAGGCCCTAAATCATTGCAGCAACATATTTTAAGATTTTTATTAATGTATGAAATATTTCTTTCTTTGTTTCAGCTTTGCTTCATAAACTTCCCTTTGCTGATGTTTACTTTGGTTAGGTTTTTATTTTTACCCTCTTGGTCATAATCTGCCAGAACAGACCGTGCACAGCCTTCCCCATTCTACCCCCAACCCCAAGGATTAAAGCACCTGTCAGATTTCATCCTGCTTTTTCCAGTGAAGATCAGTGAGGGTTATGAATGATCCAGATTCATTCCACCAATTGTCCAGTTGGATGGGCAGAAATCCGTTCCATATTTTGGGAGGTAGAGAGAATGTATTTGCAAGACAGAGGGTTCTAATGGCTAGAGAATATACATGATTGGTGTATATCTGGTGTTGAGAAAGGGAACAAATATGTGACGGCTAATTAACATAGAATTTTTCCAGCTTTAATCAACATCAGATTAATTAGCTGCAAAGTGCATTACTTTGACTTTTACATTTCTATTGATATGGCTTATGGAGGATAAACAGTGACTAATATAGGATATCTCTTGCAAAGTAAAACAGCTGGAAATAGTACAACATTTTACAGCCATTGTCTATATTGAATTTCTATAATATTGGATCACTGTTTCAAAGCTTTTAGTGTATAGAAATATCAGTGTTACTTCTTATCTACTTAATGAAAGTTTTGTTGAGAAGACAAAGCAGGCTGAAGAGGGAGATGCAGTGATTTTAGGATTTATTAAATATTGCTTAAGAAAATTATTGTATTCTTGTGCTATTTGGAAAGCGTTACCCCTTTAATTCCAGTCACCATTAAGTATATATACTAATATATAAAATGCAGATTTCTATGACTGGATTTTCTACCGTTAAAATACATGGTTATATTGTGCACATGTTACATAACTTCCATACATTACTTATAAAGTGATTGGTGTGAAAATTTTAGCTCCAGTTGTCCAGCAACATTATGTGCACCGCTTGGGCATGTCAGGTAGTTACAGTGTGTGTTCGTGTGTTGAACAGCCATTTTTATAAATGTGGCTCCATGAGCAGCTCCGAGCTTTGAATTAGTTCTTTTAATAGCTCCTCTCCTTTTGGGCCTCCTGATGGTACTGATCACATCCCCCTGTCCCGGCACATTCCGTGGTCTGAAACTGCAACTCCCTGACCTGCACCATCTCTAGCTCCCCTATTTCTGCCCAACCAAATCTCTGATTGTCCCTGACCCTAGCCCCGAACTCTAAGGCCCTAATATGACACAAAACAGGACCTGTGACTGAAGCTCCAACCTGATCTCTGACTCAACCCATGAATAAGATTCTGATCCCTAGCTGAGCCCTGAACCCTGATCCAGGACCCAATAAAACACCTGACTCAATCTTTGACTGAAAAATCCCTTAACATGCTCCCCATCATCTAAGTGATGATAATTTCTCTAACTCTCCATAACTGCGCCCCTGTTCCATTCTTCCTGCTTTTATTGAAGCCCTGCCTTAGGCCTGAGCCCTTGAGCTTCCAGCCCTTCCAACCTACGACCCCTGAGACCCAGCTTCATATTTGCCTGATTCCATCCTTTACACTCAATGCAATAGTACAGTGTGCAAATGAAAATGTATAAGGCATGATTTGATATTTGTTGGATGCTGCTGAATATTATTCAGGTTGGTCTGCAACTAAGATATTGATTGGTGTTTTGAGCGATGACACTTCAATGTCTCACTCAGACTGAATAAATTTCAATGCTAAGACTGTAAAAATAATAATTTATTTATTAAAAAATACCATAATCTTCGGTAAAAATCATTGTTTTGTTGTAGGCTGGGAAATCTGATGCCATTCCAGTTAATATTCTAATTTACACTTGAAGGTTTAGATTCTGCTGTCTAGAAATGTATCTCCAGAGGAGATCACATGGCAGCATATGATATACTATTGACGTTAACTTCGGCGGAACTGAATTCCAGCAGAATGCGTAACCACAATTCTCTCTTATATTTAATGCTAGTGATCGAGGATGAATTCCTAGTTAGCTGTATAAGTGGAAAGTTTTCACTCTGATTGGTTGATGAGGTGTACTTGTGCTTACTCTGCTTGATTTAGGTTTGGCCAAGGCTACTTGAATCCAAACTCTAGTCCGTGCATATACCAAAGAACTGAATTCAAAGGATGAGGAATAAGTGACTGCCATTGATATCAAAGCAGCGATTGACCTAGTGTGATATCAATGAGCCCTGACAAACCTGAAGTCAATTAGTACCAAGTGGAAAGGGTCATGCCTTCCAGAAAGGTGAATTGGTTGTGATTGATGGGAGTCAATTATCACAGCTCCAATACAACAGGGGCTCCTTAGGGCATTGACCTAGTCCCAGTCGTCTTCAGCTACTTTACAAATGAGATTCATTCCATGATAAGGCCAGAAGTGGGGAGCACCTCTGGTGATTGTACAATGTTCATTTCCATTCTCAATTCCTAAATGAGCATGTAGCAAGACATGACAACATTTATGAGCAAATATGTGTTACGTAACATTCAGGTTACCAGCATTGTGGAATGACTATGTTCATTGAGAGAGTGTCTAATCACCTACTCTTGATGGTCATTTGTAAAGATCCCATTTCATCAATATGCTGGTGGAGGAAGTGGGGGGTTAAGGGTGTGGTTGGGGGCAGGGATTATGGTGGTGAGGGGTTACATTTACCAGAAGCTCTTATGAAACACAATGAGAAAATTTCCAGACAGAGCCTGGAGATACATGACCTCCAGGTCATTGTTCATCAACCATTGCAGGCACGCAGCTAAAGTCACTCAGGTGAGGCTGTCGGTCACTCTACGGAGCCTGCCTATCTTTCAACCCCAGAGATATTCGATGGTGATCCAGGTTCTAGCCATGGCTTCCTTATGCAATGCTCATTAGTATCTGGTTCCCTTCAGAGCACGAAAATGTGGCCTTCATCATCTCTCTTCTGAATGGAACCAGTGTACATTGGGAACATAGGTCAGAGAGTTGCTGAGATTTGGAGGAAATTAGGGTAGCCATGAGGAAGTTGTTTCATCATCCTGCCGGAACCAGCTGAGCCTCGGACTGCCTGATGAAGATTCGACAGGAGGGACAGTCAGCGACTAACTACACATTTGAATTCTGAATCTTGGCCCAGGAGAATGGTTGGAATGGGGAGGCCTTGGCCACGGTATACCGCCACGGACTCCAGGATGAACTAAAGGATGAGCTAACTTGGGAGAGCCAGCAGGGGAATTAGAGGTTCTGATTGACCAGTCCATCCATTAATAGTCTGGTTGAGCAAAAGTGGGACCACTTCAGGAGGTTGAAGAGAGCCAGTCTAAGCCCAGTCCCTATGTACTGCAGTTCCACTCCCCAACCTCGGACCATAACCGGCCCATCACCCACTCAAGATCCAGTTGAACCCATGCAGGTCGGTTGCACCAGGCTCTCCGCCGATGAGATGTCCCAGTGTCGGAGTCAAGGTTACTGCTTTTACTGCAGGGAGGCAGGTCACCTGTGAGCCAAACGTCTGAAGCTGCAGCTACCTGGGGAACTGCTAAGACCATCCAGTGTCAGGAGGACTCTGATGGTAGCAGCACTACTCCCAATCCCATGAATTCTGATTTCACACTGAAGTTGGAGTTCACCTGGGGTAAGAACTTGGGGCAGATGAAGGCTTCTGTGGACCCGGGGGCGGTGGGTAATTTTCTGGATTTATAAACACCTCTTAGTTTGACATGCCATGTGAGTGTTGATCCAGTCCTTGCTGGTAACTGTCTTGGATGTCCGACTGCTAGGTTCCAGGCAGATCCAGCAACAGGCTGTGGAATTGCAGATGAGGATAGGGGATCATGTGGAAGACATTAATTTCTACATTATTAACTCTCCACTCATACCTCTGATCCTCGGGCACCCTTGGCTGTCCCAGCGTAACCCATCAGTGGACTGAGGAGAGGGAAGAATCATTGCTTGGACCGGTCATCGTAAGAGGCTTTGTTTATGTCCAACACCCAGACCCTTTCATGACCAGCAACCTGTAAGGGGGTGGGCGTCAGTGCGGGGGAGCCTGAGACTTCCTGGAGACCTAGTCCAGTCCTCAAGAGCAAACAAACTGGATCTGGCCAATGGGACAGTGCAAGTCCCAACCCAGTCTGGTCGGAATCCCTCAAGAACTACAGAGAAGGGATTTCTAGGTCAGGAGAAGATCAAAGAGATGCCCATGAAATCTGAGAGACTTGCTGCTAAGTTGAAGGGAACTGGTAGTCAGGACTCAAGGAAGAGAAAGACTCCTTTATGCAGATCCTTGAAGCCTATTCTCAGGGATGCAAGAACCCTCTGTAATATCCCCTTGCTGCTGCCTGTGGAAACAGACAGGGAGTCAGACTCTGATTTGACCACTGTTTCCACAGCTGAACTTCGTGAGCTCAGAGAGAGGACTCTGAAGCCTGTTGAATCACCCTGTCATCAAAAAAGTCTTGGGGGTCGTATTCGAAGGAAGATTCAGAGAGGATAGTATCACTCAAACCGGTGATCCTCCGATGAACAAAGCAGCAAGGAAATCCTTTCTGTTTACAAGGACTTAGAGGAGGTTTTCCGCAAGGAAAAGGCCTTGACACTCCCATCACAGCGACCCTGCAGCCCAGTACTTGTCCTCCATGGGATCATTTGTTCACGTTCTCAGGCCCATAGAAAAGCATCATGGAGGAGTATATAACAGAAGCTCTTGTCACGGGCTGCATTCAGCTCTCCACCTCACTCGCTGGCGCAGGCTTCTTCTCTGTACAAAAGGAAGATGGGAGCTTGCGGCCATGCATTGATTACAGGGGATTAAAATGCATAATGACCAAGAATTGCTATTCCCTTCCTTTTATGAATGCAGCTTTCAAGATGCTCCAAGGGGCAAGGGTATTCACAAAATTAGATACAATCTGGTCCATTTCAGGGAGGGTGATGAGTGGAAGATGGCATTCAATACACCAACAGGGCACTATGAGTACCAGTTTATGCCCTTTGACCTTGCAAACACCCCAGCCATTTTCCAAGCCTTTATAAAAGACATTCTCTGGGACACTCTCGTAAGTGTGCCTTTGTCTACTTGGATAATATTCTTGTCTTCTCGAAGTCCATGGAGGAGCATGCCGCTCACGTTAGGGACATTTTAAAGAGGCTACTAATTCATGGACTTTACGTCAAGTTGGAGAAGCCTGAGTTTCATGTGACCACTGTTTCATTTTTGGGTTTCATCATCTTTAATGGTAATCGTGAGATGGATGCTATCAAGGCCCAGGCAACCAGAGACTGGCCACCACCAGACAGTATCAAACAGGTCCAATGATTCCTGGGATCTGCTTGGTGACAGCTCTTCTGATGGCCCTAACTAAAAAATCCATGGGCCTTTTTTTCTGGACTACTGAAGCAGAGGCTGCTTTTGCAGAGCTTAAACAGCGGTTTACTACAACTCCCATCTTGGTTTCTCCTAACTCAGACCTTCCCTTCATTGTGGAGGTGGGTTCTTCAGACATCGGCGCCATCTTATCTCAACGATCACCTTCACACAGCAAACTGCACCCATGTTCATTCCTCTCCAGACAGCTAACCCAGCAGAGAGGAACTATGACATCGGGAATCAGGAGTTTCTTGCGGTTAAGTTAGCTTTGGAAGAATGGTGTCATTGGCTGGAGGGGTCCAAGAACCATTTAATTGTTTGGACTGACCATAAGAACCTGGCCTATATTCAGGAGGCCAAGAGGCTGAATTCCAAGCAGGCCATGTGGTCTTTTTGTTTTAACCAGTTTAATCTTATCCTGATCTATCTGTGGGGTCTAAGAATCAGAAGCCGGATGCCTTGTCCTGTCAGTGTGATGAACCAGATCAAGAGGAGCAGCCTACCACCATTTTGCCCCAATTCATTGGGGCATCTTTGCTCTTGTTCAGAAAATCCAAGCACAAGGGGAAATTCCTGACAATGGTCCTCTGGGTTGGCTGTTTGTCCCGAGTTCTGTCCAGTCCCAGGCACCTCAGTGGGGGCAATCGTCAAGAATAACCACACACCTTGGGGTGGCCAGGACGCTCGAATTTATCAAGAGGAGGTTATTGGTGGCCTGGAATGATGAAAGAGTTTTGGCAGTACATGCAGGCATGCAAGGTGTGTGCCCAGAACAAGAAGCACCATACCTGACCTCGAGGGCTCCTCCACCTCCAACCCGTTCCAAGAGACCTTGGGCACATATCTCCATGGACTTCATCACGGGTCTCCAGACATCCAAGGGAAAATCGGTCATCATGGTGGCTGACGATCAGTTTTGAAAGTCGGGAAGTTCATTGCCTTGGAGAAGCTACCTTCCACTGCAGAGATGGCCGAAATTGTCCCGGACCCGGTCTTCAGGATCCACTGATTCCCGGCGGACATTGTCTCGGATCATAGTCCACAATTCTCATCACATATCTGGAGGGCTTTCTGTAAACTGAATGGGGGAACAACAAGCCTTTCCTCTGGGTTTCACCCACAGTCCAATGGCCAGACCAAATGGACCAACCAAGAATGAGAACGTACCCTGGAGATGACTACCCCACCTTCCACATCTCTAAATTAAAATTTGTCTGCACCAAGCCCCTTAGCCCCACTATCATCGGCCCCACCACCACCTAGGTTTATCGATGGGTAACAGGTCTTCACGGTGAAGAGACTTTTGGATCAGCATACGTCCTGAGTCCAACACTTATCTACAACCAGGGCCATCAGGAGTCGGCCGTAGGGGAATGGGTCCCGTTACAAGATGCTCCCAACCACGCCAGCTTCCGAGATTTAAACACTCTAACTCTCCAAATTACCGATAGCTGGTGAGGCCTCCTTGAAGGCTTTGGGCATTTCTGTTAATTGATAATCACGTTTTGGGTGCCAAGAATTGAGTATTTAAGGAACACCTAAACATAGGTTCAATGCTCAATCGTAAGCCTATTAGTGATATCGTCTAGCGTTTGATTTGTGCTCTGATCCAGTTTAGTACCGTGCCTCAAACCTTGCTTCGGATACCTCAGCTTTTGGGTCCAAACCATTCTCGTCAAGGTCTTTCGTCACAACAGGTCCCCTCCAAACTGGAAGCCATTCTTACTTGGAAATAAATTGTTCTCCCTTTGTCTAAATCTTGGAACCGAATGCACTGTGTGAGGACCTTTAGCAGAAAGACTGCAGTAGCTTTTAGGAAGGAGGCTGACAACCACCTACTCAAGAGCAGCAGGGAGTGTCCTCAGCAGGCCCTTTGTTTTAACATATTTTTTAAAAAATTGCTCCATGATTCCATCAATTGCTCAAAAATTGTTTACACATTTTTATGGATTTTATCAGGTATTTATTACTGCTATGTACAGCCTGAAAAAAATATTATTCCCACTAATCCATTAAATACCCTTCAAGGAATGTTGGTGGACTGAATTTTCTTTATCTCCTTAAGTAATTTCCATACCAATTCCAGGTCAACCCAGTATCTGACTCTACCTTGGCACTTGGAATGAAAATCTATCCATAAAAAATTAACAAGATTACATACCATTTAAAGGAATAAAAAAAAAATATATATGCACTAACAGGGCTTGCTGCTGTGTTCTGGGAACGGCACTGTAAATTAGTAATTGAAATATCAAAAATTATTTTAGTCACACCAGTTATGAACATGTAGGAGGCAGCTTTGCATCAAGAAGTTAAATGCTTAAATACTGATTTGGAATCTAGATTCCATATCCATATTTGAAAATGATATTTGAATTTATGAACTATATCACATACATATTCAAATATATATATATATATATATATATATATATATATATATATATATAAAATGTAAAATAATTAAATTTTAGAATTCTATAACCCAGGAGAAACACCTTGCAAAACAAAAACTGGAGTATCAATCATATTTTGTTACGTTTTCACGACCTGGGAGTGTAAATTTGACTTCATTCCTGGTGTGAATCAGAAGGTCATAGTAAAAGTAATTCTCCACTAGATTTCACAGTGCACAAGAACAAGTTAAATGTGTATAATTATATCAGAGCAGATACATGTCCAGGTACATGGGGTAGTGGGTAGTGGCTCCATATTGTCACTACTACAGGGCGTGATGACCCTGTCTTACACGAGTCCTGGGCTCAGCTGGTTCCGGCTGACAGTACCCGGAATGATAAAAATAGATACTCCCTTTGTTTTATTTTGACAAGTGGCATGATATTGAAGGCCCTTCCACATTTTAAAAAATCTATTTTGATCGCCCGTTCTGATATGCGTTTCTTGAGCGAAAATTATATCGGGTTGGAATCGATTAATAATTTTAAAAGTCTACTTTCGCTTAATTGGATGATTCCAGCCATGTATGTTCCAACTAATAACATTTATCTGTTTAACTACCATAAAATATTTTTAACACATAAATACACACAT
The DNA here is from genome assembly GCF_030028105.1 of Mobula birostris. Lineage (NCBI taxonomy): Eukaryota > Metazoa > Chordata > Chondrichthyes > Myliobatiformes > Myliobatidae > Mobula > Mobula birostris. Next base: position 39,997,028 of record NC_092390.1, read on the forward strand.
ACCAAAGCAGGCTAATCAACAATGGCGGTGATAAGTATAACCATATAGAAAACACGCATGCTCCGGAACTCCGTAATGGGAAAAAATACAATAAAAAAAACTAAAGTTAATCCTACAATGAAACCTATAGTTCAAAACTAACCCCAATCCTCCCACCATCCCAAAAGCCAGAAATCCGGCAAAGAAAAAGAAAAAGCCGGAATGTGACCTCATAGAAAAATAAAAAAGAAACAGAACTCCGCGAGCTGCCCAATTTATAATAATGCTTTTAAAAGTTTTCCTTAATTCCGCCCCCCTTTGCAAAAAAAAGCACACAGCCCTAAAATAAGAAAGCCCTTCAGAGGAAAAAAAAAGATGTTTATGCTTAATCATTAAAAATATACTGGGGAATGCAAAAACAATCTCCAAAGACATCAAAACAATAAAATTAAACCTAAACAAAAAGAAAAATGTCTATGTAATCTCTGACGAAGAAAAATCGGCGCCATTATCCCTTTGACTTACTGCCCAATAAAAAACTGTTTTTAGAAGAAAAACTGAGAGTAATTATCTATCTACTAAGCACTCCTCGCTATATATATATATAAAAGACCTTATAAACTATGAAAACTATCACTTAATTAATGAAGAAAAGGAAGGATAAAAGCAAACAATCAAACCAGTTAACAATCTGTTCGCTGTGTTAATCCACTCAGTATACCAAACAGATTTCGGAAAAGTCATTCATCAGTCAAATCAAGAAGTTCACATCTTCTTTAAATGGTCCATCTTCAACATATCAGAAATCTTCAAAGCTTGTTTTCTTTCAGAAAATTATTCAGAAGACCTAATGCCATTCAAACCTCAGCCACCTCCAAAATAGAATTAACATAGTCCAATGCCCCTTTGGGATCCAGAAAAACACGTGGATCGGAACCTTTAGGAAATAATTTTAATCGGGCTGGATAGCGAAGTGATGGAAATAGTGCCTTATCATGGGGTATCTTCATAGCTGGAACAAACGTGAGGACCCAAAAATATCAAGTACCTGAATTCCTTGCTTGTTTGCAGAAGGAACTCATTAATATCAGAATCTCCAATGTTCTAAGACACAGCAAAAATCACCTTGAGGCACAGACTACCCCGCGATGGAAGAAAGAGCACTTGTTTGATCCTGACCTGCACCAGAATCATAGAATCAAAGCATGGAAACACTGATTATTAATGCACAGAATTGTCCTTCATGTGAACATATGGAGGGAGATGTCAAAAAGATATTCTTGGGCTAAGATGGTGACAGACTTGGCAAGTGGTTGCCCAGATTCTGTGTACTAATGCAGCATTATGGCTGGGGTATTAGGGATATGGCCACCCACACAAATCATTAAATTTGGGATATTTTCCAGATGGGCCAGTTCCATCAACAGGAGAGGATTAAAAGTCCAGGGATTTTCTGTTCACAATTCTATCACAGATGAAGACCAAGGTAAAATTTAACTGGTCCCAACTGAAGAAACGTGTATTTATCTAGATAGATAGATAAATACTATACTGATCCCAAAGGAAATGACAGTATCTCAGTAGCATTGTAAGTGCATTCTATTCCATGTATGTGGAAATGCTCATATGTATCCATCACTGGGATTGGGTATAAAATAGGTGGGGAATCCACAAGAGACATTTTTTCATCTGGATCAATCTGAATTCCGGCAAAAAATCAGGAATGCTGAATGATTATTTATTTATGCATTTATTGAGATACAGCGTGGAATAGACCCTCCCGGCCCTTTGCGCCACGTTGCCCAGCAATCCCCCGATTTAATCCTAGTCTAATCACAGGACAATTTACAATGATCAATTAACCTACCAACCTGCACATCATTGCACTGTGGGAGGAAACCAGAGCACCCAGAAGAAATCCACGCAGTGACGGGGAGAACGTACAAACTCCTTGCAGGCAGCAGTGGGAATAGAACCCAGGTCGCCTATACTGTAAAGCATTGAGCTAGCCAATGTTGTTTGTCAAGTGTGATGTATGAGTAAGTAAAAACGTTTAACAGAAGTGGCATCTCACTGCAGTGATCTTCACCCATTTTCAACACCATATGACAGCTATTTCACCAGCATTAAACAGCGCGGTCAATCCATCTCTTTTACCGATCCCCTCTCTCTGTTTTTGTGCCAAAGAGCAAAAAACATCAAACACCCATTTTGCCCAATCTGCTTCCTGCAATTGTAAAAGGACATTAAAAATGAGCTTCAATATTGCTGTGCTAGTAACGCTTATTCAGGGCAGGACTTTGTGAGTCCCACTGGATTTCTGTCCATCAGCTTTTGTGAGACGATATTTAAAAAAAGGTCAAGGATAATCCCTGTATATTATCTCTTTGAGGAGCTGGAAACTGGATATTTTGGCTGTTTACTGTTTTCCAGAGCTGTATATTTGGCAACTTACACAAAATTGTGAACATCTACTTTGGCACTCTCTGATGCCACTTAATAAATTTAGTTTTTTATTTTCCTATTTATGACAGCGAATACACCTGAGAAATGCATCAGCTACAAGTGTTCTAGGATTGAAGGGCTTTCTAACTCTGTAGTTACTCTGCACTCTGCCTATGCTTAGGACCTGTCTTGACATGAGAGTTACCTTCAGCCCCTCTGCTGCATCTCCTATATCAACACCTCTCCAGAATTTGTTAGAAAGGAAGGAAGTCTTCACCACTACCTTTACCTCACATTTTCTCCAAGGATATGCAAGCTTTTACACAAGAAAAGATTCTTCCTCAAGTTAACTGATAAAACCACTCTACTCCCTGTGTAATGAGCAGTATTCCTTCAAGAACTCATGTCTTCTCCAGTTCTTCACTTTATCCAGCCTTCATTGTTAACTCACATGAAGAATTTGAAATCACCTTAGGGACTGACCTCAAAATTTTCACTAGATCTTCAAATTGAGAAAAGTTGGCTCCAAATACAAATAAACACAAATATTTAAGCACCTGTACTTGGAATGTTTCTCAAAATGATACCTCTGCATCACTTAGTACAGAAAGAGTCTTTCTACCTGACTATGAAATTCAATGGCATGTCTATCATTAAGTTTCTTGTGATTAACATGCAGGATGATTCACTTGACCTGAAAACCACATTAATACTGTGGCCAAATCAGGAGCTTCCATGAGGGACTCTCTCCACATTTTCCCAAAGTCCTTCCATCATCGACAAGACACAAACTAGCTGTGAGATGGAATACTTCCACTAACGTGGATTAGTGCAACTCAAGCAATGCTCAGGAATCACAATACTTTTCAGAACAAACTGACTGTTTGATTGGCAGGCCTACCCATTGCTAAACATTTAAGTTCCTTGGCATACATATCACTGAGGATCTCACATGGTCTGTATATACTGACTGTGTGGTGAAAAAGGCAAAACACCTCTTTCAGCTCAGATGATTGAAGAAGTTTGGTATTGAATTGAATTGAATTGAATGATCTTTATTGTCATTATACATAGGTACAATGAAACTCTGTTTGGCTTCCTCTGAGGCAATTAAATAAAGCAGTAGATAAAAACAAGACAGTAATAGAAAAACAGTATGAAATAGATAAGTAGCAGAAAATAAGTTGCAGCAGCACCAGAATATCACAGTAATGCACAAAGTGCCGTTACTGCAAGTATTTGAGTCCTTGTGTGTGAGCCCCCAAATCCTAAGAACCTTCTACAGGGGCACAGTTGAGAGCATCCTGACTGGCTGCATCACGGCCTGGTATGGGAACTGTACTTCCCTCAATCACAGGACTCTGCAGGGAGTGGTGTGGACAGCCCAGCACATCTGTAGATGTGAACTTCCCACTATTCAGGACATTTACAAAGACAGGTGTGTAAAAAGGGCCCGAAGGATCATTGGAGACTTGAGTCACCCCAACTGCTACCATCCGGGAAACGGTACCGCAGCAGAAGAGCCAGGGCCAACATGCTCCGGGACAGCTTCTTCCACCAGGCCATCAGACTGATTAATTCATGCTGATACAATTGTATTTCTATGTTATATTGACTGTCCTATTGTACATACTATTATAAATTACTATAAATTGCACATTGGACATTTAGACGGAGATGTAATATAAAGATTTTTACTTCTCATGTATATGAAGAGTACAAGTAATAAAGTCAATTCAATTCAATAATTCAAATTCACATTCAGATTTCTTTATCACATGTACATCAAAACATACAATAAAATGTCATTTGTGTTAATTATCAGCATTCCCAAGGATGCCAATCATGAGAAGGTCTGCCGATGAGGAAATCCAAATCAACACACACAAATGCTGGAGTAACTCAGCAGGTCAGGCAGCATCAATGGAAAAGAGTAAACAGTTGAAGTTTCAGGACGAGACCCTTCATCAGGACTAATGAAGAATCTCAGCCCAAAACATCGACTGCTTACTCTTTCCCATAGATGCTGCCTGGCCTGCTGAGTTCCTCCAGCATTTGTGTGTGTTATACCCAAGGACGTACTGGGGCAGTCATACATCCTGCTGTCAACATTGCATACCCACAGAGTTGAGCAGAACAAAATAGAATGCAAAAAAATACAACACACCAAGCAACACAGCAAAGCAAGCCCCTTTCCTCCCTCTTCCCACCCACGCATAACCCCTGGAGAAGCCGTCTTTGGTCTCCAGCCTCCAGTGGACTTATGCATTTGCAGACATTGGGACTTTGACTTTCCCTGTGGACTTGCAGAAACTCAAGTCATTAAGGCTCCGGCCATTGAGCCTAGACTTCTGAATTTGAATTTGAATTTATTTAAATCTTACATCCATCCCACAATGTGAGGGAGTAAAAATCTTTGCGTTATGACCCAGTCACAGTCTACAGATATGTGAATTTATAAGTCTTATGGCTCGTAGAAAGAAGCTGCCCCATAGCCTGTTGGTCCTGGCTTTAATGTTGCGGTACCGTTTACCAGACGAAAGCAGCTGAAACAGTTTATGGTTGGGGTGACTGGTGTCCCTGATAGTCTTCTTTACGCACCTGCTGCTGTAAATGTCCTCAGTGGAGAGAAGTTCACATCCACTGATGTGCTGGTCTGTCCGTACCACTCTCTGCAGTGCCCAGCGATCAAGGTTGGTGCAGTTCCCATACTAGGCAGTGATACAGCCAGTCAGGATGCTCTCAATGGTGCCCCATAGAAGTTCTTGAAGATTCAGGGGTTCATGCTGAACTTCTTCAGTGGCCTCTGGGATTGTAGTGACGAGGAGGATCAGTGAACCACAGCTAACTCAAGCAAAATCAACACAAGATCACTGTAGAACAATGTAACTAGTTGGAAAGTATCTAACTGAGCCTTCAAAATCCTTGAGCAAGAACCCCTGTAGTTATCATCAACTCCAGCCATATCCTATCCAAGTGAGGCACATAATTTGTGCTTGGCAGATGTATTCTCTTATCTAAGTGGGGAAATCTTTGGTATCACAGAGACACAAGATTTGGCAAGTGCTAGAATCTGGAGCAAAAAGCAAACTACTGAAGAAACTCAACGGGCTGAACACCTGTGGGGGGAAATGTCTTTGACATCCACGTTCTTCATACAGCTAGAAAACCTGATAACTGCTTGTCACTATGGGAGAGAATGATTTCAGCCCCCAACCATGCCTTTGCCAACCTCACAGGCCATCTTGGGGCATTTTCCCATGCAACCACACAGGAAATGAAGTAGTTGTCCTTTCACCTCATCCATTCCTAACATCCAGAGAGACAAACTGCCTTTTTAAGTGAATCAGCAAATTGATTTAAATTTCTTCCAGTCTTGATTACTGCATCTGGTGTTCACAAATAGAGAAACCAGTCACAAATTGGGTGATCTCCTTTGGAGCACCTGCTGTCTGTTTGTAGAATGACCCTGTGATTCCAATTTCCTGCTTCTGTAAATCTCCAAACCTCTTTCACCACCCTCTCTCTCTTCCCATCCGGACAATGGCGCCTCATTAGCCAGGCTGCTATTTATAGGCTTCAGTTCAGCGGTTAACACCATCATACCCCAGAAAATAGTGGGGAAACTGTTCTCACTGGTTGTCAACACCGCCATCTGTAACTGGATTTTGAGCTTCTTAACGGAAAGGCCACAGTCAGTCCTTGTGGGCAGCAACACCTTTAGTCTCATCATGCTGAGCACTGGTGTTCTCTGAGGCTGTGCGCTCAGCCTGCGACTGTTCACACTGCTGACGCACGATTGCGTCGCAGGATTCAGCTCAAACTGTGTCATCAAGTTTGCGGATGACAGAACAGTGGTTGGCGTCATCAACAACGAAGATGAGTTGGAGTACAGGGAGAAAGTGGAACGGCTGGTAGACTGATCTGAGAACAGCCTATGTCTGAATGTCTAGAAGACCGAGGAAATCATTGTAGACTTCAGGAAGGTGCAGGTGAACCTTTCCCCTCTGTGTCTACATGTCTCCTCCGGAGAGAGAGTTAAGTGCACCACATTCCTGGGAATTCACGTCACGCCTCACCTGGTCCCTCAACATTGCCTTGCTGAGTAAGAAGGCACAGCAGCGCTTCCACTTCCTAAGGAGATTGACGCAAGTGTGACAACCCCCACCATCTTAACTGAATTTTACAAGAGCACCATTGAGAACATTATGAGAAGCTGCTTCTCCATCTGATAAGGGCGCAGCCAAGCATTGGACCAGAAGTCCTGACAACGGACTGTGAGACTGACAGAGAGGATCATTGGGGTTTCCCGACCATTCATCAGGGACATTTATCGGGAGTGTTGCATACACAAGCCCTTAGTATTATCAAGGATCCCATCCATCCATCCTGCATCCTCTTTGTCTTTCTTCTATCAGGCAGGAGACTCCAATGCATAAAAACAAGCGCGTTCAGTGTGGGAAACAGTTTCTTCCCTCAGGCCATTAGGCTTCTGAACTCGCAGATCAGATTGAAAAGTTCAGGGTGTGGGAGCCAGAGGTGAGGTTTCTAGTCTCTGCTCCGTGAGTTCTCCTCAACTCTGCACTGAAATTCAGCTTACTGCTCCACAAGGTTTACTCATCTCAGCACCGAACTGTGGCTGTGGCCTGCAACTATCACAGTGTGGACTCAATTTCATGAACTTCAGTTCTGAATGCTATTTGCTTACTTTCATTGTGTGCACATTTTGTTTTGTCTCTGTACATTGGATGTATGATGGTCTTTTGTTTTAATGCATTCTATTGGGTTTCTTTGTTTAGTAGCTGCCTGTAAGACGACGAATCTCAAAGTTGTGTAAAGTACACATACTTTGGTAATAACTGCACTTTGACGTTGAGTTGACCCTGCCGCATTGCATTTGAGGTGTCACCAGTTAATCTGTTCTATACCTGACAATATTTAATTTAAGCACTTTACTTTATTTGTGCATAATTCATCTGTAGATTTCATCCTTCCTTTCCTAGATATTGTGTGTTATATGTGTGTTATGTACTATATACTACTGAACTTTACACCCCGGATCAGGGAAATATTGCCTCATTTGACAGTATTATTAAATGACAATAAACTTGACTTGACTGTAGCTTTCTGAACTGTTATAATGAGGCCTCATGCAAGCATTTTCCATTAGGACATCATTTGATACTAATCATTGGACTCTAATTTTATGCTTATTCCATTTTATTCTCCCCATATTCCCATCAACTGCCCCCAGCTTCTGCCTCGCAGTAAAGGCAGTTTATAATGGCTAGTTAAACTACCATTATAACTAGCCATGTGCACTACCAATGTGCACATCTCTAGGTCGTAGATTGAAATGTAGCAACCAGAATAAAACAACACTAAAGTTCAGAAGTTCCAAGTATATATATTATCAAACAATGTATACTACCTACAACCTTGAGATTTATCTTGAGATTCAGACTATAGGAGAACATGCCAACTCCATACAAATAAAACCTGAGGTCAGAATTACTGAAGCTATGAAATAGCAGGTCATGGAAATCACCTGCAGGCCAAAAATATCTACAGAAATGTTGCCCTTCTGTGATTTTTCAGTGAGTTCTACTTGTCTCTTAATGAAGCAGTGAACTTCCATGGATTCATGGGGAGTTGGATACTTTCCAGAAAAAATGTTAACTGTACTTTTTTCCTCATTTCTCTAGATATAAGCAGAGTGAATAAACTTGACAAACATTCAAAACATTCCTTCAGTAATGTAATATTTTAAGTACTGCAGAACATAGAAATGTAGAGAAAAATAATTAATAAAACGTAAGGAGATGTAAGCCTTTCAATCAGTGACAAACACGGAAGTAAATTTGAAAAATGAACCTAGCTGGTAAAAAATAAGACAGTTCTAATTTTGGAAATGCTGAGAGAGGGGTAATTTAGTGAGTAAACAATACTGGCAGCAAGCTTCACAGGCACCCAATCTTTTGTCCATTATTTTAGAAATTGTACAGGGTTGTGTTCATTATGCATGATAATTTGAGTCCCGAAGAAGGGTCTTGGCCCAAAATGCCGACTGCTTATTCATTTCCAAAGATGCTGCCTGAATTGCTGAGTTCCTCCAGCATTTGTGTGTGTTGCTCTGGATTGCCAGCATTTGCAGAATTTCTCTTGTTTGTGGTAATTTTAGTGCTTTTCTGTTTATAGTCTTGATAGAGTGAAAGGATAGCAAGGTATTTGTCCCCTTCCTCAGTTTCCCAGCAGATGTTAGGAATACCTGGTGAGCTGCAACTGATGTGAGTCCAAGTCATTGTTAGTTTTGTGTCAGTGGATCAGTGTCTATGTCCGTGATGTGGCTGAGCTGACCCATCAACTTCACCATTTAACCCATTGAAATTAACATCCCCCAAAGGGTTTACCCTATTACAGACTCAGACATTGGAGTTTAATTCTAAAGAGTTTGAGGACAAATGTTTGTAGAGTTTTGTTATCAATTACCATATGAAGATATTCTGCCGTGTGAGGTTAGTATCTTCATTGCATACCTCATTTTATCGCTGAAATAAAAAAAAAAATCCTTCTGACTGCACATTATGAAGCTGTGTTTAAGGATGACATTTTCAAAGTATTTGAGGTAGGCAGTGACTTATGATGGTTTCATATCCATATGCAAGGCCACCCATCACTTACACAGAACAAACAAAATCAGCTTTTGTTCCTTTGTCCAGTGCAAAACTAAAACTCTAAAGTAGTAAATGATTAATATCAACAGGAAAGAAATGTTACTTATTCAGGAATTGTAGGTAATTACCTTCAAACCTTTTAGGAAATCTAGCACCATTGAAATGGTGTTAGACAATGTCTGTTACGGGGAAATTATTACAAAATATTCAAGTCAAGTCAAGTCAAGTCACTTTTTATTGTCATTTCAACCATAACTGCTGGTACAGAACATAGTAAAAATGAGACAACGTTTTCCAGGACCATACTGCTACATGAAACAATGCAAAAACTACACTGAACTACATAAGAAAAAAACACAAAAACTACGCTAGACTACAGACCTATCCAGGACTGCATAAAGTGCACAAAACAGTGCAGACACTACAATAAATAATAATAAACAAGACAGTATAGTAGGTTGGTGTCAAGCCAGGCTTGGGGGAAGAAACTGTTACATAGTCTGGTTGTGAGAGCTCGAATGCTTTGGTGTCTTTTTCCAGATGGCAGGAGGGAGAAGAGTTTATATGAGGGGTGCATGGGATCCTTCATAACGCTGTTTACTTTGTGGATGCAGCGTGTGGTGTAAATGTCTGTGATGGCGAGAAGAGAGACCCCGATGATCTTCTCAGCTGACCTCACTATCAGTTGCAGGGTCTTGTGATCCAAGATGGTGCAATTTCTGAACCAGGCAGTGATGCAGCTGCTCAGGATGCTCTCAATACAATCTCTGTAGAATGTGGTGAGGATGGGGGGTGGGAGATGGACTTTTCTCAGCCTTTGCAGAAAGTAGAGATGCTGAAATTTCTTGACAATGAAATGGGAGGTTAAAGAACCATTTCCCATGGATTGTAGCACTGTAAGCCTACAAGATAGCAGATTGGTGACTTCAATGAGTTATTACAGCAAAGTGTAGAAAAATGTTAATGTGTTTATTGGCAAAGTGTCAACTGATACTTTCTCCTCTCTTATTAAATTTATTGATCATGAATGACAATTTGACAAACAGGATGCACATCAAAACTGTGATCAAATTTTCAGCTTTTTTTTTGCTAAGCAGAGAAAATGATGATGTTTCAAGCTACAAATATAATTATCTCTAGCTCTGAGTCAAGAGATTATGACTTTGAAATGACGGTATGACTAACTGTTGGAGCAAAGTGACAGGAAGAGAGACCTTGCTGCATTTATTAAAATTGATTGAAGGATAATGGGCTGAATTTTAATGTTTAGAAGTTTGGGAGACTTTGGGAAGGGTTAGTACCCATGAAAGTGACAATATCAGAAAGCTGATCCCAAATTGCTGACTTCCACAGTTAACTGTAGCAAATTAGGTTGCTTTCATGTAACCCCTTGGGGGAGGGCGGATGTCAATTTTAATAGGTTAATTGGTCAATTACAAAGAAAATTATCATGGTTTTACAATTTAGGGGGTGGGTTCTTGGTCTGTTGAAGTTTTCCTGAAATTCACCTGTGAAGCAATGTGTGAAAACTACAGCCATTAAGAAGGCATGCATCCGTGCATCCTTTGAAAGGATTTGTTTGTATGTTCTGAGGTTATTTGATAATTTCGCAATTCTAGGGAATTGTATTAATAATCTTTGCAATAGAGCTCTGATATATCTAATCAAATCAAGCATTCTGGCATTATTTTGCATAGAACTCTGATGTGGCATGACTTGGACATCAGATGAAAACCAAGACGATCAACAATGCTAGCAGCAGCAGAACCACCAAGCAAGTGCATGAGGAGCAGGAATTACTCCCAGTCTCACAGATCCACAGCAGAGAAGGGAGCAACAGTGAAATGTTGCTCTTTTGAAGCCTACAGGCAGAGGAAAAGTTTCTTTAAGTCAGGCAATATGTGTAGAGCATAGGACAACCTTATATTCATCAGGTCTAAAAGTCTGATCAACTTTGTAAGGCATGACTTGCCTTGCACAAAGCCGTGCTGATTGTACCTAAGCAGGCAATGCCTCCCTAAATGTGCATAAATGCCTTCAGTATCCTCCCCAGTAGCTTTCCTACCACTGACAAGAGGCTCAGGTGATCTTAATGACCTAGATTATCCCTATTTCCTTTCTTGAACAAAGGCACAATATTTGCTGCATTCCATCCCCCCTGACTATTACAGTAACAGGCTATTCCGGCCCAAAGAACTTGTGCTGGCAAATTACACTCATGTGACCAATTAATCTACTAACCCATTACATCTTTGGAATGTGGGAGGAGACTGAAGCACCAGAGGAAACCTACGCAGCCATGGGGAGTGCGGCATGAATTGAACCTGTGTCACTGGTGCTGCAGTAGCATTATGCTAACCACTATGCCATCACGCTGCCCCCAAGTGGCATTCCTAAAACATTTTTATACCTGCATTAAAAACGTAAGGGTAACTAATGAAAGATTAGGGCCACTGATGGACAAAGGAGGGAGTTAATGTCTGGAGCCTAAGGAAGTGGGTGAGGTACTAAGTGAATACTTTCCATTAGTATTCACAAGGAGCAGTTCATGGAGAAGAGTGAGATCAGGGAGAGGTTTGCTAATATTCTAGGTCATGTTGAAATCGAAAAGGCAGAGACGTTAGATTCTTGAAGAGCAATATGGCTTGACGGGATCTATCCCAGACTATTGAAAGAGACTGAGAGGAGATTGCGTTGATAGAGGCTTTTGTATCCTTTTTAGTTATAGACTAAAATCCCAGAGGACTGGATAATAGCCAATGTTGTTCCCCGTTTTAAGAGCAATGGAGACAAACCAGGAAATTATAGGTTATCGAGTCTTACGTCAATGGTAGGGAAATTATTAGAGAAGATTCTTAGGGATAAAAATTGCTTGAAACTGGGAATGTGTAGACTTATTTGGGATAATCAATATGGAAGAGGCCATGGCTTGCAAATCTGATTGAATTTTTTGAGCAGGTAAGAGTGGCTGATTGATAAGAGTAGGGCAGTAGATGTTGTATACATGGACAAGGTTCTTCATGGTAGGCTGATCCAGAAGATTGAGGCAAATGCGACTTTGTGACTGGTTTCAATTTGGCCTGGCCTTAGAAGACAGAAGGTAAGAGTGGAAAGGTGTTATTCTGGCTGGAGATCAGTGCTGAGAACTTTGTCGTTTGTGATAAACATCGGTGAGCTGATTCGTAAGTTTACAAATGACACAAAAGTAGACAAAAGTTGTGGATTGTAAGGAAGTTTGTCAAAGGGTTCAGCAGGATATAGACCAGTTGATAGGACTTCTCAGAATCAGAATCAGGTTTAATATCACCGGCTTATGTCATGAAATTTGTTGTTACGCAGCAGTAGCACATTGCAATGTGTAATAATAAAAACTGTGAATACAGTAAGAAGTGTATGTGTAGTGTGTGTGTGTGTGTGTGTGTATATCTATATATACATATATAGATATATGTGTATATATACATATGTGTGTGTATATATGTATATACATATATATGTGTGTGTAGAGTGTGTGTGGATATATATATATATATATATATATATATATAATTAATAAATAGTGCAAAAATATACTTGCATTAAATGCTGAGCTGTAGTCAATAAACAGCAGCCTGACATAAGTATTGTCCAAGTGGTCCAAGGTCGCATGATTGCATGAGGAGCCAATATAGATGCCTCCATTAATAAATGGCTGGTGTGCAACCATGTAAAGCTCTGAACGCTCAATCAGCTGGCACAATGTTTTCATCTTCAGCAGCAACAATAGACAATAGACAATAGACAATAGGTGCAGGAGTAGTCCATTCGGCCCTTCAAGCCAGCACCGCCATTCACTGTGATCATGGCTGATCATCCACAATCAGTATCCAGTTCCATCCCCATAACCTTTGATTCTGCTATCTTTAAGAGCTCTATCCATCTCTTTCTTGAAAGCATCCAGAGATTTGGCCTCCACAGCCTTCTGGGGCAGAGCATTCCATACATCCACCACTCTCTGGGTGAAAAAGTTTTCCCTCAACTCCATTCTAAATGGCCTACTCCTTATTCTTAAACTGTGACCTCTGGTTCTGGACTCACCCATCAGCGGGAACATGCTTCCTGCCTCCAGCGTGTCCAATCCCTTAATAATCTTATATGTTTCAATAAGATCCCCTCTTAACCTTCTAAATTCCAGTGTATACAAGCCCAGTCGCTCCAATCTTTCGACATATGACAGTCCTGCCATCCCGGGAATTAACCTTGTGAACCTACACTGCGCTCCCTCAATAACAAGAATGTCCTTCCTCAAATTTGGAGACCAAAACTGCACACAGTACTCCAGGTGTGGTCTCACCAGGGCCCTGTACAGCGGCAGAAGGACCTCTTTGCTCTTATACTCAATTCCCCTTGTTATGAAGGCCAGCATGCCATTAGTTTTCTTCACAGCCTGCTGTACTTGCATGCTTGCTTTCAGTGACTGGTGTACAAGAACACCTAGATCTCGTTGTACTTCCCCTTTTCCTAACTTGACTCCATTTAGATAATAATCTGCCTTCCTGTTCTTACTACCAAAGTGGATAACCTCACATTTATCCACATTAAACTGCATCTGCCATGTATCTGCCCACTCACCCAACCTGTCCAAGTCACCCTGCATTCTCATAACATCCTCCTCACATTTCACACTGCCACCCAGCTTTGTGTCATCGGCAAATTTGCTAATGTTACATTTAATTCCCTCATCTAAATCATTAATATGTATTGTAAACAGCTGCGGTCCCCGCACTGAACCCTGCGGTCCCAGCATTGAACCCTGCGGTACCCCATTGGTCACCACCTGCCATTCCGAAAGGGACCCATTAATAGCTACTGTTTGTTTTCTGTCAGCCAGCCAATTTTCAATCCATGTCAGAACTCTGCCCCCAATACCATGTACCCTAATTTTGCCCACTAATCTCCTATGTGGGACTTTATCAAAGGCTTTCTGAAAGTCCAGGTACACTACATCCACTGGCTCTCCCTTGTCCATTTTCATAGTTACATCCTCAAAAAATTCCAGAAGATTAGTCAAGCACAATTTCCCCTTCGTAAATCCATGCTGACGCGGACCGATCCTGTTACTGCTATCCAGATGTGTCGTTATTTCATCTTTTATAATTGACTCCAGCATCTTTCCCACCACCGACATCAGGCTAACAGGTCTATAATTCCGTTTTCTCTCTTCCTCCCTTCTTGAAGAGAGGGACAACGTTAGCCACTTTCCAATCCACAGGAACTGATCCTGAATCTATAGAACATTGGAAAATGATTACCAATGCGTCCATGATTTCTAAAGCCATCTCCTTAAGTACCCTGGGATGCAGACCATCAGGTCCCAGGGACTTATCAGCCTTCAGACCCAACAGTCTATCCAACACCATTTCCTGCCTAATATAAATTTCCTTCAGTTCATCCATTACCCTAGGTCCTTTGGCCACTATTATATCTGGGAGATTGTTTGTGTCTTCCCTCGTGAAGACAGATCCAAAGTACCTGTTCATCTCGTCTGTCATTTCCTTGTTCCCCATAATAATTCACCCGTTTCTGTCTTCAATGGCTCAATTTTGGTCTTAACTATTTTTTTCCTTTTCACATACCTAAAGAAGATTTTACTATCCTCCTTTATACTCTTGGCTAGTTTACCTTCGTACCTCATTTTTTCTTCACGTATTGCCTTTTTAGTTATCTTCTGTTGCTCTTTAAAAGTTTCCCAATGCTCCGGCTTCCCACTCGTCTTTGCTATGTTATACTTCTTCTCTTTTATTTTTATACTGTCCATTACTTCCCTTGTCAGCCACGACCTCCCCTTACTCCCCTTAGGATCTTTCTTCCTCTTTGGAACAAAGTGATCCTGCACCTTCCGCGTTATTCCCAGAAACACTTGCCATTGCTGTTCCACTGTCATCCCTGCTACCCACCTACCCACCACTGCGCACTCTCCATTGTCTAGTAAGCAGCAGCCTCCAGAAAGTTAAGGGCCATCTTTTGCCAAACAACAATGTACAGGGATTAGACTTGCAGGAACAAGAGGTAAGAAGCACAGAGCCTCTTCAAGCGATTCTGAGGATGAGGAAGAGAAAAGTGATATGATCAATACACCAGCAGTGGTGCATATTGTTGGGCAGGATACCTGGACTGGACTCATTAACCCAAAGGCTAAATATCACAGCTATTGCTAATGTGACATGAAAATAGGTAAGTGCTGGGAATGCTCAACAGGATTACTGTAGTTGCATCTTTGGAAAGATGTGACTTACTGTGTCAATGACTTGAAAAGTGAGTGAAAATCAGTAATGAAACAGGTTTTAAGTTGTAGAGGAAGTAGGGAGGAGTTAGAAGAGCAAAAGCAAAAGATTGTGTTGGGGAAGACCTGGAAATAATGCATGAAGAAGGATGGTGAAGGTCCTGTATATCTGGAAGTGGTGTACATAGTATAGGATGACTGACATCTTAGCGACCAGCAAAGGAGAATAAGAGAAACCTGAATCATTTGAGATACAAGTTAGAATGACCTGAAATCATTGAGTTCAGTGTTCAGCCCTGAAAGCTGTAATGTGTCAAGTCCGAAGGTGGAATGTCCCTTGAGATTGTGAGGCAGAGTTTTAGGATTAAATTCAAGATGGCGGACAAACAGATGAGAATAAGAGCATGTGTGTAGACAGAAACGATTGTGCATGTTTCTGCAAGCTGGAGTGAGCAGTGAGATCCTAGACTGGGACTTAGGGGGATAGGTTGAGTGGGTTGGGACAAGAGGACAGTTCAAGCATAAAATTAAAACTCGTTCTGTGTTTGAACCAACCATATCCATTTAACTCTGATCTCAATTGAAATATTTTGATTTACTTTGCTACCCAAACTGCTGAAATCATTCTAGAGTGGGATTGAGAAACCAGGCTCTAAACAAAGAACTGTATCTTGTATACTAATGTGTGAAGAATCTGCCTGGTACACTCTAAGCTGGAACTGTCAGTTTAGATAGGTTCCATTCATCTGAGATCAGGTTTCCAGGCTTTCCTTGGGGTGTTACACACATCAGAATGTGGTGAATGTGACAGTGCCCTTGCCTTGCTGGGTCTAATCCATTAAAACTCACACAGTATTGAATCAACAAAGTGGCCTACTAAGCTCCTGTTGCTGACTTTATGAGAAATTTCCAGCCACATCTTAGTTATTTTACTGTCAGTGGGTAAACCTCCTCCATGAGGGCCTTTGCAGCCCACAATGTCATAACTAGAAAGGCACTACTAAAGTTTGATAGCTTCGTCACAGTGTATTCACCCGGCCAACTTGTTCTGGTGCTCATGATCCAAAATCCATTAAACTGCAGACGTGGAGATTCTCTGCCTATGCTAATTTATCATGAAACAAAGAGATAATATGGTAATTTTTGGGCTGGTTTGAAAGCCATTGGTGGATATACTTCAGAATCAGGATCAGGTTTCATAGCATTGACATGTCATGTAATTTGTTGTTTTGTAGCACCAGTACAGTACTATATGTAAAAAACTATAAATTACAGTAATAAATATATACGAAAATTACATTAAATAAGTAGTGCAAAAAGAGAGCAAAAATAGTGAGGTGGTGTTCATGGGTCGGTTCATTGTCTGATGGTGGAGGTGAGGAAGCGGTTCTTCAGGCTGTGTGTCTTCAAGCTCCTGCCTCCTCTCGGATGGTGGTAATAAGACAAGAGCACGTCCTGAGTGATGGGGTCATTAATGATGGATGCTAACTTTTTGAAGCATTGCCGTTTGAAGATGTCCTCAATGCTGGGAAGGCTAGTGTTCCCGTTGGAGCTGGCTCAGTTTGCAACCCTCTGCAGCTTGTTCCAGTCCTGTGCAGGACATGCCAGATAGTGATGCAACCAGTCAGGATGCTCTCCACGGTACATCTGCAGAAATTTGTATGTCTTTGTGACGTACCAAACCTCCTTAAACTCCTAATGGAATATAGCCGCAGGTGTGCCTTCTTTGTAATTGGTTTGATATATTGGGCCCAGGATAGATCTTCAGATCTTCAGATCTTCATGTTGACACCCAGGAACTTGAAACTGCTCACCCTTTTCATGGCTGACCACTCGATGAGGATTGGTGTGCGTTTCCTCGACTTCCTATTCCTGAAGTTCCTGAAGAATCAATTATATGGTCTTACTGATGTTGAGTGCAAGGTTGTCGTTGCAGCACCACTTAGCCAGCCGATCTATTTCACTCCGGCATGCCTCCTGATCACTATCTCAACAACAGTTGCATTATTCACAAATTTATAGATTTTTCATTATAGATTGAAGCTTTTCAACGTGCTAGACAATGCTACTGGATACCTCCATTCCTGTTTTTTGTTATATATTTTTTGATTCCTGCTGCACCAGACTAGAAGAATGAAAACGTTTTTCCCTAGTGAGAAAGTAAAATGATCTTTCATTATCTCCCTTTATAGAAGAATTAAAACTCCTGCTGCTTTCTTTCTTTAAGTCTTTTGTTTTTCATCTGTATACTCAGAGGAAGTGGTGATGTAAAAGAATTATGTGTATCAGTGTAGAGAATAAAACAGGGGTCCAAACAAACTTCATGGATATCTTTTGGATTAGGACAACTTAAGTAATGTGAGTTGACTTTGCACATTATTAGTGATAAAATCTGTAGTTCAATGCATTCAGCAATTTTAAAACTTACTATACTGATTGGGAAACTATAGAATTATTCCACAGTAGGGAAAAACTCATAATCTATGTGTGGCACATTAGCAAATCATTAAGGTCTTGTTGACTTTTGGAATTAAGTCCAAATGCAATAGACTTAATATGCAATGGAGTATATTACTTACTCATACATAAGGAAAATATTCCATTTAAGTATCAGTGTGTTTTCTCATGTAATGTTGAAATGCAGTCTTGCTCTGTAATTCATCATTTGGTAAATTCTGGATTCTGCACTGCCATCTGGCAAGTGCCAAGCACAAGCAAAGATCTTCCCCAAGGGATCTGGGGGAAATTAGAAGGTGAATCACCTCTAGTGTTGCTCTTGCACTACCTGTTAACCAGTTAATTGGTGCCAGAAATCTGGCAAACTGCCCACCTGTCTTTGCCTACAGAGTAGGAAGTGATATATGAGACAAAATGCAGTTAATGTGAGTTAAATATTTTACTCTTACGTGTATTTATATGAAAGCTATGGTGGGTACTTTGATCCAGAATGAGTAAATAATGTGACTTGTGTGTGGCGCCTTTTCCCTACTGATGGATGAAGGAAGATCATGAAATAAAAACAATGGTGGCTGGAGCTCACCAGCGGAGTGAGCAGTAGGAACACATTTGTCGTTTTGTGAATTCAACACCAAATGCATGGAAAAGCCGAGTACATTCATTTATAACCTGATCTATGTATATAACATCAGGTTGTACATGAATATAAAAACCGATCTCTCTCAATCTGCCTTCTAAACTGTAATTTAGCAAAGCATCCTTCCTCCAAGTTACTCAACAGGGATAACAACTGTGCACGTTCTCCCATTTCCATCTGTCCATTCACCCATACTTTTATAAAGAATCACACCACTCCTCATGGTCACCTTCAACAAACTTTCTGCAAAGGGATTCTTTTGGCGACCGAGAAGGAGGTCGAATCGTTCGGACAGAGATGGCGCTCAGTACTTGGTGTCGGAGAGCTGATCAGAGCTCGAAGTTTTCGGATGACTCAGAGTCGAATTGTGGTCGGCATGGCAGGGAGAGTTTTTCTTCCTTCTCCCGTCTGCGTGAGATGTGGGACATTTGAGAAACTTCGAACTTTACTGTGCTCATGGACTTCTTCATCAAGTTATGGTATTGTGCACTGTTGTAACTAAATGTTATAATTATATGGTTTTGTCAGTTTTTTCAGTCTTGGTCTGTCCTGTGTTTTGTGATATCACACCGGAGGAAATAATGTATCATTTCTTAATGCATGTATTACTAAATGACAATAAAAGAGGACTACATGTCTTCATAATCTAATCTCCAGCACAGAGAATTTGCTTTAATTAACTCTGATCTTTTACCTTTTCTCACCTGCGTATCACTTCCCCCTTGGTCCCTTCCTCCCTCTCTTTCTCCTGTGATCCACTCTTTTCTCCTATCAAAGTCCTTCTTCTCCAGCCCTTGACCTTCACTCCTACCTGGTTTCACCTATCACCTTCTAGCTAGTGTCCTTCCCCTTCTCCCAGCGTTTTACTCTGGCATCTTCCCCCTTCCTTATCAGTCCTGAAGAATGGTCTCGGCCTAAAACATGAAATGTTTATTAATTTCCAGAGATCCTGCCTGACCTGCTGAGTTCCTCCACCATTTTGTCTGAGTTGTCTTAGAGTTCCAGCATCTGCAGACTCTTTCGTGTTATGATTTGCTTTAATTATTTCATGGCAATGAAGGCAGAGACGGAGATCAAATCTAGCGGATTTTTTGTTTGTAAACTCGCATTGATGTATTTTTTAAATGGGTTGGAAGTTAGTCAGTCATTATAACTTGTCCCTAGTGTGGGTGAATTTAGAGAGGTTTGGGGGGTTGTTGGGACATTAAAATGGTTTCAGTTTTCATTGGTGTAAATGGGTGTTTGATGTTGGGAAAAATATCGTTGAGCTCAATGGTTTGTTTCCATACTATATTACTCTATGACTCTGTTTGAAATTTCAGAGAAAAATATATTTGACCTGTTGAGGTGATTAACATAATCAACTAGGAATTACTTGATGTTCATTCAACAGTAGAACAGATGAACATTTTGAGATGGAAAAGGATACAAGGATTATGATTCAGAATGAAGTTGCCCCTCTTGTTTTTGATGTACTGTAGTTTATGTTTCCTGTTTGTATATAGCACTGCTATGTGTGGCCAATGCTAATTCAGCTGTTGACAGGTACGCATCACAGCATGGGGCTTATACCATGAGCAGTTAAAGCCTCTTGACAATGGCCATAAAAACAGCTTGCACCTTGCAAAGTGAAATGCAGCTGAATGTTTATTGGGACTCAAATTGACATTTGAAGAAAGGAACCACATGGGAGAGAAGTGGCTCCAGGATTTTCCAAGATCCTTAATGTTTTGTTAACTTATTTCTTGCAATGCTTTATGAAATAAACACCTGGGATCTTATGCTCTTGCACCTTTTTAGTACTATGCTGTTTAGCCTGTATTAGCTTTGCCTGTTCTTTCTGCAAAAAGATCATATCTTGTTCCTCTGTATTAAATTTCATCTGCCGCTTGTCTGCCCAGCTTACAGTTTGCTACGTCTATCCTCCCTACAGCTTCCATGTCTTTAAGATTGGTGCCTTTTTCTAATTTTGAAATTTGATGTGTTTTTTTGGACTCACTGCAAAAGACTGTTTACTCCTTAGACCTCAGTTTTACAAAGTGGTCTGTTTAGATGAGTCTCCACTCTCCAACCCCATGTGTCTCAGCCTCCTCCATCACCTTTTGGGTCCTCAGGGCCTCCAACTTCCTCCCACCCACTCTACCTTCACTGAACCCCCCTCCTCTGATGCCACCAACTCTCCACCGGCCCCCCCCCCGATCATAGCTCAAATCCCTGCCATGTCTTCAACATTCCTTCTGATCTTCCCCTCTCTGAGGCTACTGTCAGAGTGGAGGAGCAACACCTTATATTCCCTTTAGGTAGCCTTCAACCCGAAGATATGAATATCAATTTCTCCAATTTACAGTAATTTAATCCGCCTTCCCTCTTCACTCTTCAATTGCCCGTTATCTCTTCTCCTCATCTTCCTATCAGCTCCCTCCGGTGCCCCTCCTTCTTCCCTTTCTCCCATGGTCCACACTCCTCTCCTATCAGATTCCTTCTTCTCCAGCCCTTTATCTTCCCCACCCACCCACCCACCCAGTTTCACCTATCTCCTTCTAGCTAGTCCTTCTTCCCCTCCAACCACCTTTTTGTTCTTGCATCTCCACCCTTCCTTTCTAGTGCTGAGGAAGGGTAGTGGCCGAAATGTCAACTGTTTATTGATTTCCATAGATGCTGTCTGGCCTGCTGAGTTCTTCCAGCATATTGTGTGTGTTGATATGGTAAACAGAAGTTATAAGTCTTTGGGTTTGAATTAACCACACTTGAGTCAGATCCTGGTTGAGTTTTAACTTCAGCAGAACTTATTCCCCTCAAAATGTCTCTGTTCGTTCATCAAAAATTTATATCAGTGTATTCAAAAAAGGTTTTTCATACCATGAGACCTTTTAATTATCTTTGATCAGAAGTGAACACCCTTTACTTTCAACAGTTTAACTGTTAGCAGATCCTGGGATGACTGTATTTCCCAAATAGGACTCAACCACATTGTTCTGAGCTTGCTGTCATTTATGAGTCAAAGCAGGTACATTGTAATTGGAATTGCAATCAGTTTATTTTTGTCGCATGTACCAGGATACAGTGAATTACCTGCCTTGCATAATGCTCATACTGATCAAATCGTTACTCAGTGCATTGAGGTTGAACAAAGTCAAACAATAACATTGCAGAATAAAATGAAACAGCTATGGAAAAAGTGCAGTCCAGGGTAAACAATAAGGTGCAAGATCACAATGAGGTGAATTGTAAGGTTAGGAGTCCATCTTATCATACTAGGGAACCATTAGTAGTCTTATCACATCAGGTTAAAAGCTGCTCTTGAGCTTGGTAGTACACGTTTTCAATCTTCTCTATCTTCTGATCAATGGAAGAGGGGAAAAGAGAGAAGGTCCAGTGTGGGTCTTACATTAGGCTGGCTGCTTTGCTGAGGCAGTGAGAAATATAGACAGAGTCCACCGAGGGGAGGCTGCTTTCTGTGATGCGCTAAGCTGTGTCCATAGCTCTCTGCAGTCTCTTGTGTTTATAGGCAGAGGAGTTTCCATAGCAAGCCATTATGCATCCAGACAGGTTGCTCTCTACGGTGCAGTGATAAAAATATGTAAGGGCTGACATGGACACACCAAAATTCTCTAGCCCCCTGAGGAAGCAGAGATGTTGGTGAGCTGTGGCATCTATGTGGTTGGACCAGGGCGGGCTATTGGTAAAGTTGACCCCTAGGAGCTGAAGCGCTCAAGCCTCTCAACCTCAATGCCATTCATGTAGACAGGAGCATGTGTACCGCTCCTCTTTCTGAGCCAGTGACCAGTTCCTTTGTTTTGCTGACATTGAGGAAAGATTGCTGTCTGAAGATCGCGTTACTAAGATCTCTATCTTCTTCCTGTACTCTGACTCATTGCTATTTGAAATACAGCCCACTAAGGTGCATCTACAAACTCGTAAATGGAGTTAGAGCAGAAACCTCGCCACACAGTACATGACTGTAGATCTAGTGGGCTGAGGATGCAATCTTGTGGAGCACCCACATGTAGAAAAGTTGAGGTGATATGTTGCTACTTGTCCTTACTGGTTGTTGTCAGTTGGTCAGAAGTCAAGAAACAGTGGCAGAGGGAGGTATTGACTCTCAGAATCCAGAGCTTAGTGATGAGTTTGCTTGGAATTATATTGAAGGCAGCACTGTAGTCAATAAACAATAATATGACTTAGGTCCCTTTACTATCCAGATGTTTCAGAGATGAGTGTAGGGTCAGGGAGATGCCATCTGCTGTAGACCTACTTTGGCAGCAGGCAAATTGCAGTGGGTTGAGGTTGATAGAAGCCAGGTGGGTTTAACAACAAGCTAGTGGTTTCATAGTCATCCATTACTGAGGTTAGAATCTTATTAAACTTATCTTTATATAAAACAATTTCCATTTTCCCATGTGCTATATCAGGTTTGTTAATTTGGGCCTCTGATGACCATGACAGTAATATAACCACCTTGCTACACATATCAGAATTTCGTTTTTGACTCAAAGTTTACATACATCGTCAATGCATTCATGTAAGATTAAATCTCAAAGTAAAAATCTTGGAATCTGAAATAAAACTACAAGGGTTTGAAATACACGGTGCTTGTAAAGAAAATTAATGTTAAGGACTCTTTGATTTACAACAAGAACAATCAGTTTGTGAATGACAGATATCCTAAAAATCCCTGAATGTGAATAAGAATAGAAATCTTGTTTCTAAATGGAAGGAACTGGACATTACTTTAATGTAGGCTGCAACTTTAGTTTGGTCTCTCAATTATAAAGAAGGCAAAACTATTATCAGAGTTTGCCTTCATGATCTAAAGAACAATTACATTTATCAAGCTCCTTTCCTTTAAATTTTATTTAAGCCATACTTTGTCATACAAGCTTGTATTCAAGTTTCTAATTGAGACAAGCTGCCCAAAGTCATTTTGTAAATTTCTCATTCTGAAGCAATTTCAAGATTAGATTTTGTTTTGATTCAAGAGCTTGCAGCATTGCCAATCATAATAACATTGTACTTTATATGCAATGATTTATTGGTTAGATGACCACTGCAATATTGAAATGGAGGTTTTGACAACATAACAGATGGTGTAGAGGGATCAAAATCCTGCAGTACTGTACTTTAATAATTACATATAATTCCACAGTTTTTAACCACATAGAACTAGTTATTTTCTATAACCAGTTTGTATTTTTTGTGTGTGTGGCAAGGTGATATTCAGCGATGATTCATATTTTGTGTAGAATAAATATCAAGAATGTTGACAGGAGTCATTTTGCTGAATTCATGTCAGTGCTATTATAACACAAGCAAGTGGGTGTTGATGGATTACATGATTGGTAATAGGATGTTGCCTGTTGTTTGCACTGATATGTTTGGCTCTTCACTCTCTTATCTAAACTATTAAACAGTTTCGGATTTCACTTATATAAACACAATAGGGTAATTTTTCAAGTCTGCAATTGTGGTAAGAAACTTCAATGCCAAACTGGCATATAGGAAGTTTTCAGGGATGCATCCAGACATCAAAATTTGTGGGCCCATTGTGAATTTACAAATGTGCTCCTAGTGGACAAGGTAAAATATAAAAGGTCTGGACTCACAAATCACCATTTTCTGTATTAAAGCAGATCATATTTATTTTTTACATAAAGTCTTATACAAGTCATTAACATGAATTATTAGACACATGCCTGGAATTTCAACTTGGGTCAATAGTATTAGTCACGCTATTTAGCAGTGTCAACACATTGTATTTTGCCTCTGAAATTCATTTCATTGAAAGCATTGTAATGAATTTCAGAAGCAGACTGCAATACACTGGTACAACTAAATAGAACATTTACCACTATTAACGTGATGTGTTTCTCGGCAAAAATCTCCCTACGTATTAACAGCAACAACATGATCTGATTTTTTTGGTGACTAGTATTAAATAAAGCATGACTTGAATTGCTAATACAACATGGATGTCCATTGACTAAATTTTTTTGTTTCTCTTTTACAGCAGGTATATCTTAAAGCTAACACTGAGGAAGAAATCTTTGCTCTCTTGGGCTTGGAATACCTTGAACCATGGGAAAGAAATGCTTAATCTCCAGAAGTAGAAGGCGTCTTTTCAATAAAACTCACTCAATACAATTTTGGAGGAGGAAAATTATCTTATTTTGTATCATTTGATTTCGAAGCCATTGGTTTATAAAAAGCTAATACAACGTTAATTTTCAACCTTGGGTGTCTAAACCGTGATCTCAAGTCTAGCAGCAGGATATAACAGATATAAATTGTAAATGAAACTACTTTGTAGAGAGCTACTCAGCCACCCAAGTAATGGAGACTTAGGATCATAGTAAACAAAGAGGGTGATTGATTTTTATTTGTTGATTTGCTTATCAAAGAAAACACTGGATCTCAAATGGGCTACATGGGCTACACGTAAAAAAAATGACCCACCATCTATGGCCTTTTGGAAGGGTGAATTCCACATTTCCTTCTGTCAACTTTCTTAAAAATGTGTTAAAGAATGATTTATTGCATTCACTATGTTGCTTGTTATTTTCATTGATTTTTTTTCTCTCTGTGGTTACATATCAGATACCATAACAGTTTTGGAAATGACACAATGTGCTGTTATATGTAGAGTTCTGCAAATCCTTAATAAAGGTCTCATAACTTGGTTTGAACTATTCTTCTTGATATTATAATGTAAGAAATTATGAAAATAACAGCTTGCAGTAAAGCTCCGAGCAATTCTAAATACATGGTCACAGATTCTATAAATTTTACTGGAATTGTGGATACATCAAACATCTCTGGCAGGCATTGTAGCCAAAATAACAAGCATGTACAATTTTCTTAAGGTAAGAATCTGAAAAACTGATGCAAAAAAATCTGCAACTTACACTTTTTCTGTATTGTTATATTTCCTTGTGATTGTTTATTAAATATCATTATATTGATACACATTACATTAATATACAGGTTATATGCATTATAGATTGAACAGATTTCAGTGGCTTCAAATTCATCAAGGCGGCAGAGCTTCCTTAACTCAGTGCCATTTGGGCTAGCACAGTGGCACAGCAATTATTGCTGCTGATGTACATTTCCAGTAACTAGATTCGATTCTGACTCTGGGTTATGTCTTTGTGCTGTTTGCATTTTCTCACTGTAACCATGTAGGCTGTGCCAGGTGCTCCAATTTCCTCCCAAATCTCACACACATACTTCTGTAAATTGTCTGTGATATTGATTGAGGACAGAGAATCAGGCGGGAGTTGATGGACCTGTGAGAGAGAGAATAGGTTACAAATAAATAAGCGGAGGAATGGGGTTGATCTGAATATCCCAAGAGCTAGCATAAACTTGATGGACTGAGTAGCCTCCTTCTATCTTGTGAGAAGGTATGAAAAGTTTTGAGTATTAAGATTATCTACGTTTGAAAGAGCAAATAATAATATTGAGATGTACAGTATATCATTGCAGTACCTGTTATCTAATAGCTGATTATTTGGCTGTATTGAAAGTTATTTCATAGCAGTTAAAAATGGTTAGAAGTTCTAAATGTAACGCAATCAAAGTCAAATTTATTGTCATATGCACAAGTACATGTATGCACAGGTGCAAGAAAAATGTTTAGTAACCTCATTGCAGGCACTAAATACTGTAATTGGAATTGTTTTATTCTTGTCAAATGTACCAAAATACAGTGAAAAGTTTGTTTTGCATACCAGCCATAAAGATCAATTAATTACATGGTGCACTGAGGTAATACTGGGTAAAACAGAATGCCAAACAAAGTGTAACATCTACAGAGAAAGTGCAGTGCAGGTAGACAATAAGGTGCAAGATCATTACAAGGTAGATTGTGAGTTTAAGAGTCCATATTTTTGTACCAAGAAACCAGTTAACAGTCTTATTACAGCAGGACAGATGCTGTCCTTGAGCCTGTGGTATGTGCTTTCAGACTTTTGTATCTCCTGCCCTACAGGAAAGGGAAGAAGAGAGAATGTCTGAGGGTTGGGACTTTTGATCATGCTGGCTGCTTTCCTGAGACAGTGAGAAGTGCAGCAGAGCCCGTGGAGTGGAGACTGCTTTCTGTAAACACAAGAAATTCTGCAGATGCTGGAAATCCAGAGCGATCCACAGAAAATACCGGAGGAACTCAGCATTGTCATGCAGAACCTATGGGAATGAGTAAACAGTTGATGTTTCGGGCTGAGACTCTTCAGCGGGACTGGAAGGGAAAATACCAGAATAAGATGGTGGGGGGGGGGGGGGAGTGGAAGGGGTACCACTTAGAAGGTAATAGGTAAAGCCTGGTGGGTGGGGAAGAGAGATGAATTAAGAAGTTGGGAGGTGATAGGTGGAAAAGGTAAAGGGCTGGTGAAGAAGGAATCTGATAGGAGAGGAGAGTACACCATAGGAGAAAAGTGAAGGATGCAGCCTCCCCCGCACTGGTGAGAACCAACTTAGATTCGGGAACTGCTTTGTCAAGCACCTCCGCTCCATCCACAAAAAAAAAACGGCTTTCCTTTTGGCCAACTATTTTACTTGCAATTCCCATTCCCATTCCAATATGTCAGTCCTCTTCAGCCACGGTGAGGAGGCACTCCTCATATTCCGCCTCGGTGGCCTCCCACCCGATGGCATGAACATCGATTTCTCCAGAATTGCAGTGATTCTTCCCTGCTCCCTTTTCCCTCTTCAATTCCCCACTCTAGCCTAGTTCCTCTTCTCCTCACCTGTCTATTATCTCCCCCTGGTGCCCCTCCTGCTTCCCTTTCTCCCACGGTCCACTCTCCTCTCCTGTCAGAGTCTTACTTCTCCAGCCCTTTACTTCCCGGCTTCTTAACTCATCCCTCCGCCCCCACACACCTGGCTTCACCTATCACCTTCTACCCTGTACTCCTTCCCTTCCCTCCCCCCACCCCTTCCAACCTCTTATGCCGGCATTTCCCCTTTCCTTTCCAGTCCTGATGGAGGGTCTAAGGCTGAAACACCAACTGTTTATTCATTTCCATAGATGCTGCCTGACCTGCTGAGTTCCTCCAGCATTTTGTGTGCCATTTTCAGCGCTATTTTCTGTAATGTGATGAGCTCTGTCCACAATCCTCCGCAGTTTCTTACTGTTATATACAAGTAGTTGCCATACCATGCTTTGGATACGTGGTCTGGGATGGTGGCAGAGACAGAAGCATTTGGGAATTTTAAGAGCCGTTTAGATAGGAACATGAATGAGAAGAAAATGGAAGTGGATTGACATTATGTAGACAGAAGAGATTTCCCCAGCCATACTGTTCTGTGTTACAGATTGTCTGTATTTTGCTGCATGTTTGTAAATTTCTCCATATAACATTATTTCACTGGCAGTAGCAGAAATTGGATGCCGTTGGTCTGCATTTTAACTCTCCTGTCATTTATATAACTTGGGTGTTAGGCTCTTTGCATTGTATTGATTATTCTAGTGCCTGTCCAATATTCCCTCATTCCAGCTGTGCCGCCAAGGGTAAAATTAATTTCACTTAGAAGATGGCAGCTACTGAAAAATCATATAAAATAATCTATTGGCAATTCTGTTAATCACTGCTGGATTCAAAAGGCCTGTCACATTGCACTTTTCCCCAAGGCCTACTTAGATTGACTATCAACTGGGCAGGTTCAAATGTGACTTCTCCCATTTAACAAGTTGTAAAATGGAGCAAAAATATCTCCCCATTTCATAAATGAAGCATGACCAATTCACTGGCTTCCATCCTATGGCAGAAACAGCTACAATAGTGTTGAAATTGTCCAAAAATAAGTCTAATTAAAAGAAAACTATTCATTACTTTAAACTACCTAAGTCTTCACAAATGAGTATTTATGGAACTGCTGCTCAGCCTTTTAGTACTTTAAATCTTTTTAATAGAAATCCCCAATGTATAAATTCCACTCAGCAGCTAGAAATAAATAGAAGGGTACCTTGAGACATTTTACTAACATATTGAAGATGGGTTGTGCAATTCGATCCGACATTTCTTCTTGAAAAGGGATTCAGCCAACATCCAGATTAGGCTGAAGAAATCACAGCAGCCTTATTCTCCCTTTCTCTTTCCCTCATTCTCATCGTCTTTCTGTTTTTATTTCTTGTTCCAGTCCTTTTACTCTGCACAGACAATTTTTGCCTCTTAGGGCTTAAGGATAAAATGAGAAGGAAACCACAGCTGAGCTATATTAACTATTAACCTATGGCAAAAACATGATTATCCTAACTGATTATTAGTTATTTACTAATTCCCATTTTTCAGAATCTATACACAGTATTATCTCATCTTTGCCTTTTTTTTGCTCAATTGCTTTGTGAATGTTCCTACAGGATTTCACTGGTGATTTTCATCAAGTAGTCTCCAAGAATCTTTAAAACGTTACAGTAATATTTTTAGTCACCCTTGGCAATTAGTAATTTAGTTGCATTAGTGTAGGAGTCCAAATTTGAATTGCACTATAAAACCTCTCTTAGATTCAGGATGCTAATAAATCTACTGGGCAAACTGGGTCAGAACTAATTTTTGACACTTCAATCTACAATTCCCATAAATTGTCCAAGTTCTAATTAATATGAGTGATCTTCTAATAGTTTCAAAGAAAGAGGATAGTGAATGAGAGTCTGTAAGTAGATCACTTAATTAAATGCGAACAGCAACTTGCCCCACCATCCCAATTGCTTCTAACAGATTGAACACAGTGCAGTCTATCATAGATCATGCACATTTTATCTGATGAAGGACGATACTAAAATACTTTTTCACTGTCTACCCAATTTCAGGCTATTACTGTGTATCAAAAAAATCAATGGCTGTAATATTGACCCAGAGGCATACATCTCTTTGTCTGAAAACCAACATCCTTTACTTCCTCTTTTTTGGCCAGGTTTGCATTGACAAGGCTGTTGCTCTTTTATCCACACGAGCTTCATTGTTTCCAATCTCCATTATGTGGCACTTCATCAACATTATTACAAAAGTCTAAATACAGATATTCTACTATATTAGCTTCATCTTTTTCTTTATTATTGAAGAACTCAAAAACATTTGTTGGATTGTTTTTAACAATTCTATCTTGCCTCTCATTTATTGACCCCAGGCCCTGCTGTAACAATTTTACCTGAAATTATGGCCGCTGAATGTTTCCGTATTTAATACGATTGGCCTGTTGTTGGGGTTTATCCATGTTATGTTTTTCTGAATGGGATATAGACATTGCCACAGTCTCGCACCAAAGCCACTGCCACAGGAAAGCAGTCTCCATCATCAAGGACCCACCATTCAGGCTATGCTTTCTTCTCACTGTTGCCATGGGGAAGGAGGTACAGGAACCTTAGTTCCACATCACCAGGTTCAGGAGCAGTTAGCACCTTTTGACCATTGGCTTCCTGAACCAGTGTGAATAACTTCACTTACCTCAATACTGAACTGATTCCACAACCTATGGACTCATTTTCAAGGACTTGACAACTCATGTTGTCAGTATAATTAATTTATTTGATTTTTTTTCTATTTTCACAATGTGTCTTCTTTTGCACAACGGTTGTTTGTCAGTCATTGTGTGTAGTTTTTCATTTGTTCTATTGTATCTCTTTGTTTTACTGTGAATGCATGCAAGAAAATAAATCATTGAGTTGTTTATGGTGACATATACGTATTTTGTGGGTGGGAGGGTAGAGATACATCTCTACTGAAGGAGGTGTAAGGCACAACTTCCCTCTGCTAGCCGTCAGGTCACCCTTGGACAAAGTATAATAGAAACATAGAAACATAGAAAATAGGTGCAGGAGTAGGCCATTCGGCCCTTTGAGCCTGCATCGCCATTTATTATGATCATGGCTGATCATCCAACTCAGAACCCTGCACCAGCCTTCCCTCCATACCCCCCGATCCCCATAGCCACAAGGGCCATATCTAACTCCCTCTTAAATATAGCCAATGAACCGGCCTCAACTGTTTCCTGTGACAGAGAATTCCACAGATTCACCACTCTTTGTGTGAAGAAGTTTTTCCTAATCTCGGTCCTGAAAGGCTTCCCCTTTATCCTCAAACTGTGACCCCTCGTTCTGGACTTCCCCAACATTGGGAGCAATCTTCTTGCATCTAGCCTGTCCAATCCCTTTAGGATTTTATACGTTTCAATAAGATCCCCCCTCAATCTTCTAAATTCCAACGAGTATAAGCCTAGTTCATCCAGTCTTTCATCATATGGAAGTCCTGCCATCCCAGGAAACAACCTGGTGAACCTTCTTTGTACTCCCTCTATGGCAAGGATGTCTTTCCTCAGATTAGGGGACCAAAACTGCACACAATACTCCAGGTGTGGTCTCACCAAGGCCTTGTACAACTGCAGTAGTACCTCCCTGCTCCTGTACTCGAATCCTCTTGCTATGAATGCCAGCATACCATTCGCCTTTTTCACCGCCTGCTGTACTTACATGCCCACTTTCAATGACTGGTGTACAATGACACCCAGGTCTCGTTGCACCTCCCCTTTTCCTAATCGGCCACCATTCAGATAATAATCTGTGTTCCTGTTTTTGCCACCAAAGTGGAAAACCTCACATTTATCCACATTAAATTGCATCTGCCATGAATTTGCCCACTCACCCAACCTATCCAAGTCACCCTGCATCCTCTTAGCATCCTCCTCACAGCTAACACTGCCGCCCAACTTCGTGTCATCCGCAAACTTGGAGATGCTGCATTTAATTCCCTCATCCAAGTCATTAATATATATTGTAAACAACTGGGGTCCCAGCATTGAGCCTTGCGGTACCCCACTAGTCACTGCCTGCCATTCTGAATACCTGTTTATCCCCCCAGTCAGGGTCACCTGAAACAATGGGATCAAGCAGTGGATGGTCATATGAGTGGCTGGTGCATATCACAAGTCCTGGTCATGTGACCACTGAAGCTAGGCAGGCAGTCTCCGAAGAATTTTGATAATGGCTTGGGTCACCTGTCTTGTAAAAACACTGCCCGGAAGGATGCAATAGCAAACCACTTATGTAGAAAGTTTGCCAAGAACAATCATGGTCGTACAATGACCATTATCAACCACGCCATACAACGTGGCACATAACAACTGAGTGATACGTAAATAAATTTGATAATAAATTTACCTTAAACTTTGAACTCTTTGAAAAGAATCCAAAGATTGTGGTCAAAGGTTTACTTCCTTCACTGACTAATGGACAAGACGATTTAATCTACTTTGTGTTCTAATGGTATTTTAACAACCATTCCTATAGCAACTGCTACCCTTTTGTTGTACTATAGAGGTCCCAGCATTGTGTACATCCTGCAGTATCATGATGTCAATAGATCCCTTACAAATTCAAGGTAATGTTGCAGTGAAGTTAATTACTAGTTGCTAGTTTTCTAACCTGTCGATCTAGGACTTGTTCAAATCATACGATAGCAAATTTAAGTTCAAGTAGACAAATTAATATGAAATTAAAGCTAGACTCAGTGATGGGAACCATCTGTGAGAAAGGTCATCTAGGTTCATCGAGTCCTTCAATGAAGGAAGACAGCCTTCTTTGCTCAGTTTGTTTTAAACCACAAGATATTCTGCAGATGCTAGAAATCTGGAGTAACACATACAAAATGCTGGAGCAACCCAGCAGGTCAGGCAGCATTGAGCCACCGTTCTCAGGACAAATTTTCTTTGATAATAACAAAACTACGGTAACTTTCACCATCATGTCCTGCTCAGAGTAATTATATTGATTTTAATTTTGAAAAGAATTATTGCCTCTTTTCTCCAGCTCTGTTGTATTTGCACAGGGCAATAAAGACCAAGAAACCTTTAAGCTGGATTATATATTTGTACAATTGCATGTATTGATTCCAGGCTTTGACAGTCGGAAGAATCTTTCCCTAAAGTATTGCAAAGTATCTGCTGGACGTCCCCATATATAGGATCAGGTATATTATCATGCTGGCTGTGATGGCTGTAAGAGTTAATAGGTTCATCAACTAATCAACAGAAGGCCCACATTCAATACCTTTCATTATTCGACTGAGATGCTGAAATCTCCTGAATATATGTTATATAACATCCCTTGTGTTCAGCCAAATAAATGGTGAAAGGGTCAGGTTCAGTGAACCTATCTCACTTCTAGCTATGTGCCTCATCAGGTAACAGTCCATTATAGTGCACACAATTCTTCTGGAGTGATTCTAATCAGAGAACACTGAGCAATAACATTTCATTGCTGTCATCTGAACAGCACCTCTGATAGTTTGTTCTAATTGCTCAGGATTGCAGCAATGAAAAAGATAATGTAACTTTTGGGTCTGGAATATTTAGTACTATTTAGAAGACCTTTATAATTAAGCTCTATCAAGAAAATGTGCTGATAGCATTTATTTATTTATTTATTTATTTATTTAGAGATACAACATGGTAACGGACCCTTTCTGCTCAACGAGCTAACTCTTTCCAATTGCACCCATGTGACCAATTAACCTATTAACCTACTAATCCATACTTCATTGGGATGTGAGTGGAAACAAGAGCACACAGAGTAAACCCATACGATCAATGGGAGAACATACAAGCTCTTTGCAGACAGAAATGGAGCTGAACCTGGGTCTTTAGTGCTGTAGTAGCATTAAGCTAACCTCTTCTCAAGATAAAATTATGCCAACTCACACAAATTGCTGGCAGAACTCAGCAAGTCAGCTAGCATAAATGGAAGCAAACAAACAGCCAATATTTTGGCCCACAACCCTTCATCAGGACTGGAAATATCAATGTGATCTTCCAATTATAAAGCAACTGGATATATTAAAACTTTAAGCAGAAACATAATAGGGAGCTGGAGTGAAATATATAAAAATGCAGCAGGCAACATTTTAAGGCAATGTAGATTTACTGTAGGTGCAAATGGGTTTTCCCCCATCACTGGGGAATATTATGAAGAATAGATATTAAAAGTCCTCAGTAGCAGCTTTCCCTCTTCTATTACAATAGTTTAAAGAAAGAGAGATCAGGATCGTTTGGCATTTGTTTTCCTGATGTCCAGTCTAAATGACCACTTTTCACATTGAGGATTATGGTGAATTTATTTTTACTTACTCACTTTCTGGGATCTGAGCATTTGGTCATCGAACCAATGGCTAGCATGGATTGCCCACCCGTGATGGGTAGTGGGCAGCTACCTTCTTGAACCACTGTAGTCATTCTCCTAAAACCACTCCTATAATGTTGTTGAATAGGGAGTTCTAGGACTTGAAACCAATGAGAGTTTATATATGGTATAAATGCTATTTCAGCTGGAAGGGATCCTGCAGAGCGTTATGCTCTCATGTCATGATGTAGCTTTGGAAAGATCTGTCAGAGCAGGCAAACTAAGTAAATGCATTTTGTAGTTGGTATGCCCTGAGATCACTGTGCAGTGGTGGTCAAGGGAATGAATACCTAGGGTGGCTAATGAGGTGTCAGTCAGACAGATTGCTTCATTCCCAGTGGTGTCAAGTTTCTCGAGTATTAATGGAGCTGCACTCATTTAGGCAAGTGAAGAATGTTGATCAAACACTGTATTTGTGCCTTGTTGTTGGTTGAAAGTCTTTGTGGTGTGAAGAAGTAAACCTCTCATGGGAGGATAACTGGTTTGTGCCCTCCTCGTTACCTTTGTCCAGTTGCATTCCTGATGCATAGTGGTGCCCAGGATGCAGTTGGTGGATGACTCAACATTTACAGTGTCACTGATTTTAAGTAATCTTTCTTGTCTGAGGTGATCATTGCTTGGTACATCCCAGCCCGAAACTGAATGTTGTCCTGTCTTGCCTGCGTGCAGGCTCTGAACTGGGACTGGAGAAGCAGCTGGAGAAAGTTGAGTTGAGGACGCCACCCTGACAACCATTGTGCTGCTGTCCTGTGGCTGGGTTGAACACATGAATACAGGAGCACTGGAGCAGGTGTAGTTCATATGGCACATCAAGCCTGTCCCACCATTCAAACTCTTCATAGCTGACTTACATTGGCATCAACTCCTCTCCTGTCAGTTCCCCAGTACCCTCAATTTCCTGATCTATTAAATATTTATAGAATCATGGAATAATTCAGCATGGAATAGGCCCTTTTGCCCAACTTAACAATGTCGACCGCCAGATATCTTGTTTTCATGCATTTCGCCCATGTCCCTCTCAACCCCAGCTTATGCAAGTACCTTTTGAATGCCGTTATTGTACCAGCCTCAGCTACTTTGTTGGCTCATTCTTGCAGCCCATTCCACAAAAAGGCACCACACTCTGCAGGAAGAAGATGCCCTTTGGGTCCCTGCTAAACCTTTCACATCTCACTGTATACCTGTGCCCTTTGATCTTTTTCAGTTTCCCATCCTTGGGGAAAAACATGTGTGTTACCCTATCTATGGTCCTTGAGATATTATATACCCTCTTTAAGGTCACTCCTCAGTCTCCTGTGCTCCAAGAAATAAAATCATTGCCTGTCCAACTTATCTATCACCATCTTAAATCTATCAAAAGCTCCTACCTCCACCACTAATGAGGAATTCACTACCTTACCACAGAAGAAATTTCTATGCATCTTACTTCTAAATGATTAGTCCATTATTTTGTATCTATATCCCTTTGTTCTTGATTTTCACACCCATGTTATCACCCATTGGATTATTTTCCTCTTGACATCAAATCACTTCACTTTTATTAGAGCTGCTTGATCAATATTTGGTCAAGTCGCTTGTCACATGTGCAAGTACAGGTCTGCACAGGTGCGAAGAAGAACTTACCTGCAGCAGCATCACAGATACTACATAGCACTATATAAGTGGCATTCACAAGAAAAAACATAAATTATACAATATTTTTATCAGAAAAACACATTATTGGAACCAAAATAAAAGCAAGTTCATTTTAGTGTAAAATTATCATAGTTTGTGCTAAATTGTAGAGATTAGGGTTTTGCCATTTGATTCGTGGACCTGGAGGTATGAAACTTCAGGCCAATGGTAGCTCCCAAACTCCATCTTTAGAGACAAACAGCTGACCAACATCTATTATAAATCTGTTCCCAGGATACAGCTTTTCTTTCCAGGACATCAAAAATGTCCCCTTTCTTCCTCTACTATTCATGCTGCCCTCACCTACATCTCTTCCATTTCCAGAACATCCATGCTCACCTCATCTTCCTGCCACCTCAACAGTGATAGAGTTCCTCTTGTCCTTACTCCACATCCAACCCATTATTCTCCCCAGCTTCTGCTATCTTTAAAAGGATCCTACCACTAAACTTACCTTTACCTCCTCCACCACACTCTCCACTTTATGTAGGGATCACTCCCTCAGGGATTTCCTTGTCGATTCATCTCTCCCCTACAACCGGCCAAAGAGCTACACCTGCTTATTCACTCCTCCATTCTGGGCCCCAAACACTCCTTCCAGGTGAGGCAACACCTTACCTGTGAATCTGCTGGGGTTGTCTATTGTGTCCGGTGCTCCCGATGTGGCCTCATCTACATTGGTGAGACCCATTGTAAATTGTGGTACTGCTTCATCAAGCACCTCCGTTCCATCTGCCAAAAGTGGAACTTCCCAGTGGCCAAACATTTTAATTCCAATTCCCATTACTGTTCCAACATATCAGTCCATAGCCTCCTTTTCTGTCATGATGAAGCCACCCTCAGGTTGGAGGAACAACAACGTATATTCCATGCGTGAATGGCATGAATATTGATTCCTCCTTCCAGTAGAAAAACTCCCTTCCCCTTCTCTCTTCTTCTATTCCCCATTTTGGCCTCTTACCTCTTCTCACCTGTCTATCATGTACCCTATCCCCTAGGTCCCCTCCTCCTTTCCATTCTCTTATGGTCCACTCTCCTCTCCTATCAGATTCCTTCCTCTCCAGTCCTTTACCTTTTCTACCCACCTGGCTTCACCTATCACCTTCTAACTATCCTCCTTCTCCTCCCGCTAAACCATTTTATTCTGTCAACATCCCCTTTCCTTTCAGTCCCGAAGAAGGGTCTTGGCCCAAAACGTCAATCGTCTATTGGCTTCTATAGATGCTGCCTGACTTGCTGAGCTCCTTCAGAATTTTGTGTGTGTTGCTTTGATGATAGATGTTGCCTTCTTGAACCTCCTGTAGGTACCCACAAGGGTGAGGATGGATGTGTCTCTGAGGTATTTAGCAGATTCCACTATTCTCTACTGCTTCTTATGTTTCACTGCATTTGAATTGCCTACCAGGCCATGAAATAAACAGCCATGAAATAAATCAACAGAACATATGCAGATGTTTGTTAAGGTGTTCAGTGTCAAGCTGAACCTCCTTAACCTAAGGTAGACATTGACATGCTTTCCTTATGATTGCATCTATATGCCAGACCCAGGACAGGCCATCCGATATATTAATATCCAGTAATTTAAAGTTGCTGGCTCTCTCCACAACAGATCCTCCAATGTAGACTGGTCACACACTCCTACCAAGGCAGCCATTGCCATGTCACCATCAGGATTCAGTGTTTTGGTCCATGTTTGGCTGTGTTTGTGTTGGGTACAATTTGTACCCAAACGGTAACTGGTAACAATTTGATTGTACTATCAACAACACCTTCCACCACTTGGCTGATAACTGAGAGTAGATTGACTAGGTTGCCATTTGTCATTTTGGATTTGTTCCACTTTTTGTGAATAGGACATAACCGGGCAGTTTTTTTCTTATTATATGGCAGATAACAATGATGTAACTACATTTGAGTAGTTTGGCTGGAGACACAGTTAGTCTTACGTAAGAGCTCTTCAGTGCCACAGCTGGAATGTGATCTGACCTCATAAACTACTATGTATTGAACTGAATCAAATTGACTTTATTACTTACATCCTTCATATACATGAGGAGTAAAATTTTTTACATTAAATCTCCATCTAAATGTGCAATTTGTAGTAATTTATAATAAATAGTATATACAACAGGATAGTCAATATAACATTGAAATACAGTTGTGTCAGAATGAGTTAATCAGTCTGATGGCCTGGTGGAAGAAGCTGTCCCGGAGCCTGTCGGTCCTGGCTTTTATGCTGCGGTACCATTTCCTAGATGGTAGCAGCTGGAACAGTTTCTGGTTGGGGTGACTCGGGTCCCCAATGATTCTTCAGGCCCTTTTTACACACTTCTTTGTAAATGTCCTGAATAGTGAATGAGTGGTCTCAGCCATTTCTTGATATCACATGAAGCAAATGTAATTGTCACAGATCAAATTTGTACAGTGAGTTGCATATTGATCTACATCACAGCCACATTCAATGACCTCTATTTCATAAGTTCATAAGACCACAAGTCAAAGGAGCAGAGTTAGGCCATTTGGCCCATCGACTCTGCTATGCCATTCAATCTTGCCTAATCCTTTTTCCCCTCCTCAGCCCCACTCCCCAACCTTCTCCCCATAATCTGTGATGCTATATCCAATCAAGAGCCTCTCAATCCTTGTCTTGAATACACCCAACGACCTGGCTTCCACAGCTGCCTGTGGTAATAAATTCCACAAGTT
This sequence comes from Mobula birostris, assembly GCF_030028105.1. Classification (NCBI taxonomy): domain Eukaryota; kingdom Metazoa; phylum Chordata; class Chondrichthyes; order Myliobatiformes; family Myliobatidae; genus Mobula; species Mobula birostris. The sequence continues at coordinate 40,035,028 of NC_092390.1, forward strand.
TCACCCTCTGGCTAAGGAATGTTCTCCGCATCTCTATAAGTGGATATCCCTCTATCCTGAGGCAATGCCCTCTTGTCCTAGACTCTCCTACCATGGGAAGCATCCTTTCCACATCTACCATGTCTGGGCCTTTCAACATTTAAAAGGTTTCGATGAGATCCCCCCTCATCCTTCTAAATTCCAGCTAGTACAGACCCAGAGCTATCAAACGTTTCTGGTATGATAACACTTTCATTCCCAGGATCATCCTTGTGAACCTCCTCTGAACCCTCTCAAATGCCAGCCCATCTTTCCTTGATGAGAAGCCCAAAACTGTTCACAATATTCAAGGTGAGGCCTCAGCATCACATCCCTGCTCTTGTATTCTAGACTTCTCAAAAGGAATGTTAACATTACATTTGCCTTCCTCACCACCGACTCAGTCTGCAAGTTAATCTTTAGGTTGTTCTGCACAAGGACCCTCTGCATCTCAGATTTTTGAATTTTCTCTCCATTTATTTCCTCTACCAAAGTGCATGACCATGCATTTTCCAACATTGTCTTTCATTTGCCACTTTCATGTCCATTCTCCCACTCTGTCTAAGTCTTTCTGCAGCCTTCCTGTTTCCTGAACACTACCTGCCCCTCCACCAATCTTTGTACCATCTGCAAACATGGCAACAAAATCAAGGTCTGATGGAAACAGGCAGTGTTGACCACCAGCGCCCATTTTACAATAATTCTTCATTAACCGCATTTTAAAAAAACATAGGCTCCCTACAGATTTCATCACTTGCCAGAATGTTGTAGGAAATTTATATTGGCCAATTAACCTACCAACATGCATGTTTTTTGAGATGTGGGGGGAGAAAAATGGAGAACTCAAAGGAAACCCACACGATCACAGGCTGACTCCACACAGACAGCTTGAGAAGTTAGGATTGACTTGGATCTCTGGTTCCAGGAGACAGCTGCTCGACTAGCTCCATGTGCCACCAGGTGCATGTGAGCTTATTAGTTGAAAACAGAACTAAAGTTCATGGCACAGTGAGTACCCACCTGCATTTAGCACAAAATGCTGTGTTAAGCTATATAATTTCTAGGCCAACTACTTTTTAAGCTAATGCAAGTACAGGAAAATTAATTCAGTTCCTTACTTTTCAGTTTTCTGATTTTTTGTTTTCCCCACACACTTCTATTTTTTAAATTTTATTGCAGTGCACTTACAAATATACCTCTGAGGAGCATCACAATGACAGCAATAAGTGCTCGTGCTATCACTATTCCCTAATTTGCATCAGAATCAAACCAGTACACAGGCAGCTAAAAGTATCAGCTTTAAGTGGCAATGTCAGTTTTCAGTTCAATTCTCTTTGAGTTCAAAATCATACCATTTTAAGAAATAGCACAAATGCATTTAATCATTTGTGTTCTGTCTTTTGTTGTCAATTACATATTATTGTCACTTTGGTGATGTTTTATCTTGTTAATTGGTGTGAAATCAGTGGTAGGGGACAAAGTAATCTCTTTTCAGTAAGAAGACATAGTGAACAACCAGGCCTGTAACATGGAATAACATGGCCAAGTACAAGGAACTGGGAAGTGGCGAGTGAACATTGCACTCAGATACCCTAGGACTAATGGTGTGTGCGAACATTGGTAAGTAGAAAGAAAAATTAGCTTTATCTGACCAGCATTTATGTGTACAAGCAAACTTTGAAACATGCAGTGAAATGCGTTGCTTTGCGTCAAATCAAATCGGTGAGGATTGTGCTGGGGTTGCCCGCAAGTGGCACCATGCTTTGGGCGCCAATATAGCATGCCCACGACTTACTAACCCTAAATCAAACCGTATATCTTTAGAATGTGGTAGGAATTCAAAGCACCTGGAGGGAACCCACACAGTCAGGGGAAGAAAATCCTTACGGGCAGCAGCGGGAATTGAACCCTGAATGGTGATCATTGGCACTAACTAAACAGAATTTCCCTGGAACTCTGTGTTCTTTTTTCCTTCAATGTATATCCCATATCTTTTCCAAAGTTGCCATGGAATCTGTTCCACCACCACTTTGTAAAGTGAATTCCAGTTTACAATGATTCAAGGTGCCAAAAAAATCATAGTGCTGCTGATTCTTCAGGGATTGACCTTGGTACTGATTCTATTATTCAAAATACTTTCTCCTGTTTAGTCTATCAAAACTTTTGAGGATTATGAGAAACTCTACAAAACCCCTTTAACTTAGTCTGTTCTAAGAAGAAAAGCTCCAGGGTCTTGAGCCTCTCTATATTACTGAAGTCCTTTGTTCATCATAACATTCCAATAAATCACTTCTGTATCCTCTCTGAGGCCTTTACATATTTCCTTACATGTGATGTGTTGACTTGAACACAATAATCCAATCTTTACAGAGTTCCTTTGTTTTGTATTTCGGTCCTTGTTAATAAAGCTAAGAATCCTAAGGACCACCTTGCTCGATCAGATTCAGGGATGTACTATACACTCCACAAAGTGCTATGACTTCTTACTAAGAGAAATAGGAAAGTGCATTTTAACCACACCACCAATTTAGGTTTACTCCAAAGGACTGGAAAATTGCAAACGTCACTCCACTCTTTAAGAAGGAGAGGAGGCAAAAAGACAGGAGATTATAGGCTAGATAACCTAACTTAAGTGGTTGGGAAGATGTTGGAGTACATTTTTGGGGATGAGGTTTCGAAGTACTTAAGGGCACATGATAAAATAGGCCAAAGTCACCACGGCTGCCTTAAGAGGAAATCTTGCCTGACAAATCTGTTGGAATCTTTTGAGGAAATAATAGTTAGAATAGACAAAGGAGAGTCCATGGATGCTGATTACTGAGATTTTCAGAAGGCCTTTAACACGATGCCACACAAGAGGCTGTTAAACAAGATAAGAGCTCATGGTATTACAAGAAAGATACTAGCATGGATAGAGGATTGGCTGACTGGCAGGAGGAAAAGAGTTAGAATAAAGAGGACTTTCTTGTTTGCCGCCTGTGACTAGTAGTGTTCTGCAGGGGCCAGTTTTGGGACCTTTTCTTTTCATGTTATACGTCAATGATTTGGATTGATGAATTGATGGCTTTGTGGGCAAACTGCAGATGATACAAAGATAGGTGCAGGGGCAGGTAGTGTTAAGGAGAAAGGGAATCTGCAGAAGGACTTAGACAGATTAGGAGAATAGGCAAAGAAGTGGCAGATGGAATATAGGACAGGGAAGTGAATGGTCATGCACTTTGGTAGAAGCAATAAAGACATAGACTATTTTCTAAATTGGGAGAAAATTCAAAAAACAGATTTGCAAGGGGACATGGGAGTCCTCGTGCATAATTCCCTAAAGGTTAACTTGCAGGTTGAATTGGTGTTAAGGAAGGCAAATGCTTTGATAGCATTCATATTGAGAGGACTAGAATATAAATGCAAGGATGTAATGCTGAGGCTTTATAAGGTCTTAGTCAAACCACACTTCAAGTATTATGAGCACTTTTGGATGCTTTATCTAAAAAAGGATGTGCTGGCATTAGAGAGCGTTCAGAACAGGTTCATGAGAATGATTGCAGGAATGAAAGTTTTAATGGCTGAGGAGAGTTTTATGACTCTGGGCCTGTACTCATTGGAGTTTAGGAGAATGAAGGGGAATCTTATTGAAGCCTATTGAATATTGGTAAGCCTAGGCAGAGTGGATGTATAGAGGATACTTCCTGTTGTGGGGCAGTCTAGGACCAAAGGGCATTGATTCAGAATAGAAGGATATTTCTTTACAATTGCGATGAGGAGGGATTTCAGAGGGTGCAGAATCTATGGAATTCATTGCCACAGATGTCTGAGGAGGCCAAGTCATTGGGTTTATTTAAAGCAGAGGTTGATAGTCTCGTGATTAGTAAGGACATCAAAGGTTACACGGAGAAGGCAAGAGAATCAGGTTGAGAGGGATAATAAACCAGCCATGATGGAATTATAGAGCAGACTTGATGGGCTGAATGGCCAAATTCTGCTCTTATGTCTTATGGTCTTATAAAATAAGTATAACAAAAATTTGCATCCAGTTTGTTAAGTGCTTTCATCTTTCATAAAGATCTTCCAGTTTACCAGTGGAAGGGAAGAGAGTACTTCTTTATTATTCTTTGTATGATAATACATTTCTCTGCACGGTAGACTCTTTTGTGCATCTTATTTCAAAAATCCATGCCTTCCTGATGTTTTTTTACCATGCTTCTCATTGTTTATTGTACAGTATTTCCATCTTTATGTCATCTCCAGACTTTGAAGTGACACCATGCTGTCAAATCTCGACACATGAACAAGACTCGTGCTACCAACACCGAGATCTAGGAAACACAATTTAAAATTTCATTTTGCTTTGCGATGATGATTTATTCATTAACACATTGTTGTTTTGGGAGAGTCCTGCAGACCAATTGCCAGCAGGCTTTTCAACACTGCAACAATAACTGTACTTCAAAAAAAAAAATCCTTACTTTGCTGTAACGTGCTTTCTGAGTTCTGCAAGGAATGTGATGGGGCCACATAAAGGGAAGCATCTCATTCTTTATTTCTCAGTGAAGACAGTTAAAATATTCAGTAAGAACTTCAGTTATGTCATTTATTTGAATACCTTTTGCTTTGGACTTTAAATCAGCCCACTGTTCCATCAGTGACCATATAATTATGCCGCGAATCTATTCTTTTATTTTGCTCCATTTTTACAATTTTTACATCAAACAGTCCTTCCTTTAATCCGCTCAATTATATTACCTCTCTTTGGTCCTGTAACAGTTTCTATTTTTCCAGAATAATATGTAGCCTAGCCTGGAGCATTAGTCAGAACCAGCTCCCAGTGGTGAGCCAACTGCACTTGTCACAGATCTACATCAAGTTCTGAACCATATACTATAGATCCCTTACTTTTGTAAATCCTCTATGGTAAGACATTCTAAAACCCAATAGCAGGGCCTTGTGTCGCTTATGTCTGTTGTATGGGAAGGACAGAATAATCCTTGTGATGGGAACAGCTGAAAAGACTTTGATATCACTCAAATCAGAATCAGAGTTATCACTGACTTAAATGAGGTGAAGTTTGTTTTGTGGCATCCATACTGTGCAAAGACAAATTAATATAAATTACAAAAATAAATAAACGTACAAAAAGAAGGAATAGCAATAAAGTCACAGACAAGAGAAAATCTGCAGATGCTGGAAATCCAAGCAATGCACACAAAATGCTGGAGGAACTCAGCAGGCCCGGCAGCCTCTAATGGAACGAGTACAGTCGATGTTTCGGCCCAAAAGCCTGGCCTGCTGAGTTCCTCCAGCATTTGGTGTGAATGACAATGAAGTGTTCATGTGTTCATGGGCCATTTAGGAATCTGATGGTGGAGGGGAAGTAGCTGTCAGAAACATTGATTTAGAACGCTTCTGACATTCAAAAACATTAAAAAACACTAAACCTCTTTGAAAACTGAAGAACTCCTTTAAACAATTAAATACATTTAATAAATGTAGCTTAATTTTAAAAATAGATAAATTAATGCCTAACCACTGCACTACTGTTGGGTGGCACGGTAGTATAGTGGTTAGCACAAAGCTTTACAGTAAAGTCAGCATGGATTTGTTAAAGGAAAATCATGTCTGACGAATCTCATAGAATTTTTTGAGGATGTAACTAGTAGAGTGGATAGGGAAGAACCAGTGGATGTGGTATATTTGGATTTTCAAAAGGCTTTTGACAAGGTCCCACACAGGAGATTAGTGTGCAAACTTAAAGCACACAGTATTAGGGGTAAGGTATTGATGTGGATAGAGAGTTGGTTGGCAGACAGGAAGCAAAGAGTGGGAATAAACGGGACCTTTTCAGAATGGCAGGCGGTGACTAGTGGGGTACCGCAAGGCTCAGTGCTGGGACCCCAGTTGTTTACAATATATATTAATGACTTGGATGAGGGAATTAAATGCAGCATCTCCAAGTTTGCGGATGACACGAAGCTGGGCGGCAGTGTTAGCTGTGAGGAGGATGCTAAGAGGATGCAGAGTGACTTGGATAGGTTGGGTGAGTGGGCAAATTCATGGCAGATGCAATTTAATGTGGATAAATGTGAAGTTATCCACTTTGGTGGCAAAAATAGGAAAACAGATTATTATCTGAATGGTGGCCGATTAGGAAAAGGGGAGGTGCAACGAGACCTGGGTGTCATTGTACACCAGTCATTGAAAGTGGGCATGCAGGTACAGCAGGCGGTGAAAAAGGCAAATGGTATGCTGGCATTTATAGCGAGAGGATTCGAGTACAGGAGCAGGGAGGTACTACTGCAGTTGTACAAGGCCTTGGTGAGACCACACCTGGAGTATTGTGTGCAATTTTGGTCCCCTAATCTGAGGAAAGACATTCTTGCCATAGAGGGAGTACAAAGAAGGTTCACCAGATTGATTCCTGGGATGGCAGGACTTTCATTGAAGAAAGACTGGATGAACTGGGCTTGTACTCGTTGGAATTTAGAAGATTGAGGGGGGATCTGATTGAAACGTATAAAATCCTAAAGGGATTGGACAGGCTAGATGCAGGAAGATTGTTCCCGATGTTGGGGAAGTCCAGAACAAGGGGTCACAGTTTGAGGATAAAGGGGAAGCCTTTTAGGACCAAGATTAGGAAAAACTTCTTCACACAGAGTGGTGAATCTGTGGAATTCTCTGCCACAGGAAACAGTTGAGGCCAGTTCACTGGCTATATTTAAGAGGAAGTTAGATATGGCCCTTGTGGCTACGGGGATCAGGGGGTATGGAGGGAAGGCTGGGGCGGGATTCTGAGTTGGATGATCAGCCATGATCATAATAAATGGCGGTGCAGGCTCGAAGGGCTGAATGGTCTACTCCTGCACCTATTTTCTATGTTTCTATGTTTCTATGTAAGTTACCCGGGTTCAATTTCTGCTGCTGCTGTAAGGAGTTTGTACGTTCACCCTGTGACCATGTTGGTTTCCTCTGTGTGCTCCAGTTTCCTCCCACAGTACAAAGTTGTACCGGTTGGTGGGCGAGTAAGTCCTTGTAAATTCTTCTGTAATTAGGCTAGGTTTAAATCAGGGGTTTGAAGAGCCAGAATGCCCTATTCCACATTGTATCTCAATAAATTAAAAATAAAAAAAAAATAAACTCCAAAATCCCTTGCTCTTTCCGGGCTGTTTTTCTCCATTTAAACCAACGGGCTCACTGTTTCCTTACCAGGTTAAATTGTGCAGAAATGGAATCAGAAAATGCTGGAAACACTCACCAGGTGCAGAAGCTCCTGTGGAAAGAGAAAATGAGTTATTGACGAGGGCTGTTTATCAAAATCTGCCACAGATTTACCAGGCAAAATCCCTAGTGTAAGTTTTGGGAAAATGCTACAAGTAGGTGAACTGCCACAGGTCTCAGATAAGAGAGCTTTATAGGAGTGCCGATTCTGGAAATCTAAAATAAAATCAGGTAGCCTCTCGCCTGAAACATGAACACTGTCTCTACTTGTCACAAAAGTGGCCTGAGCAGTGAACTGTTTCCAGTATTTTTTATTTTTATTCTAAGAGTGCCATGAATACCTCTCAGGAATTCAATGCTAGAAATTACCAGCCCCCACCAAAAAAAAAATTGTGCTAATCATACCAAAAAAACCAAGGGACTGGACTCCATTCAGTCTGTGTGGGTTGTCTCAGAATTGAAGAATTTTGGAAGCTACATATTTAAGTGCACAATACGTGTAGGTTAACAGTTGTGATGATAACAATAATGATGATGACAATCATCTTTGTCAATAATGACAACCTATGATTCATCTCCAGTTGGGGAATTTCTTAAGGACTGATTTTTGCAAGAAAGCTCCCAGACAGCTGAAATACAAGAAGAACATTTAACTTTGCCTAAGCTGCTGCAGGATATAGAATATTACAGAAAAATCTAAAAGTGTAAGCAGCTAGAGTTAATAAACAGAACAAAAAAGAAGTTTCTTCAATACAATAATAACAAATGGACAGTTAAAATGGGCTAAAAAGGGAACTAGCCAGTTTGTGCCTCAGATTTTTTTTTAATGTAGTCAGCCAGTGGTGTAATGGCTTCTACACAGGACTTTGAGGCGAGTGGTCCGGGGTTCAAATCCGGCCAGCTCCTTGTGCACTTTCCGTCCATGCAGGGTTGAGTGTTGATCTAGCAACTCAGCCTTGTGAAAAACAGAAAGAAATGCTAAAGAAATGGAAAGGTTCCCGACTAATGTGCCCCAAGGCACAGAAAGGAATAACAAAAAAGAAAAAAATGTCAAAGAGAAAATCATTAAAATTACTATGCTGCATTTTTTGGTACTTATTATAGAGTACCATAGAATAAAACTCTCAGATAATATACTTTATAACATGGAAGTATAGCCTTGCTAAAGAATGTGACATGGAAAAAAAACTGCTGGTGCAGAGAGAAAGACAATCCTCTTGAGAGAAAACTGAATAGTAATTCAAAACAAATTGGTGTATCTTTGTTCAGTCTAGCAAATTATGATCTCTTAGTGTCTCATAAGAAATAACAGAGTAAAGTCTGTTATCAAGAAGTTGTTCAAAGAATATCTGTAAAATAAGTAGTTACTAAGTAGCAACAAATAAAGCTTCAGAAAGAAAAGATTTCATTTGATAAACTTGAAATTAAAGAGGAAGTAAATTGTTAAAGGGGCAATGAAAACCTAATGGCCTCTGGAAAAAAAACTAACAGAAAGTTTCAGGAAAAAGTATTATTTCATAAGATCAGTGAAGATGTTCAAAATTTCGAAGCTGCTAAGAAACAATTTGGAAGGAAGGTATAGAAGCATTAAATGCTTGTTAAAGGAATAAAGTAGGAGAGCTGGGATAAATGCATGAAGTATCTTTGGACTCAACACTAAGGTTGTTAGAAGTTTTTTCATAAATTTCAGGATTTGGACTGAAAATAACATAACAGCACAAAGAGTAATAGGCAATAGACTGAGAAAGAGCAAATTAAGTGGAAACGAAGGTTAAAGCTAAAAAAGGGCAGGTTGGGAAAAATAGGTTGAAAGTGACAGTAAAGAATGAGAAATCTTCAATAGATTTTAAGATGGTGACACAATACTCTGCAGTGTTCTAGTTTCCATCTTAAAAAAGATAGAGGTACATCAGAAAATGCAGAAAAAAATAGGGAAGAATGAACATCTTTTTCTAGTAAAGACTCAGACATGAATTATTAGACATGAACTTTGTAATTATGAATGGATTCGATATGGCAGATGTTGAGTTTTTCTACTTGTGGGAGATCCAAACCCAGGGTAAAAATAGAATTACTTATAGTTATGACTGGTTTTGGATAATTGAACTTGTTACCAATGGAGCACTTACCAAAGCATTTGAAAGCACCCAAAAGAATTTTTGACAAGATGGGAAATGGAAGGATTCAGCAAAAGATTAGGATGAATTAATGGAATGAGAGGAAATGCATGTGGGAATATAAACATTACTCAGATTAGATGGACTGAGGGACTGCTTTAAAAATTAAATAGTTACCTTTAATAAGTTCATCTAGTAAGTAAGCAATTCTTCAACAAATGAGCTGGAAACTGGGATGGAAATTGACTCAGGTAAGAAATGATTTTACAGAAGGCCACGTTGACCAGATGCAATGTGTATCAGAATCAGGTTTGTTATCACTGACGTGCATCAGGAATTTTGTTGTTTTTCTGGCAGCAGCAGACTTCAAGACTTGAAAAAGTGACTACAGACTCTGACAAATAAATACACAAATAGAACAGAAGAGAAATAGCTTGGTAGTGTTCATGGATTCATGAAACACACAGAAATCTGATGGTGGAGGGGAAAAAGCTGTTCTTAAGCACCGAAAGTGAGTCTTCAGGCTCCTGTACCATCTCCCCAGTAATGGTAATGAGAAGAGGGCATGTCCTGGTAGGCAAAGTTCCTCGATGATGGATAGCTCCTTCTTGAGGCAGCATCACCTGAAGATATCCTCAATGGTGGGGAGGGTTCTGCATGTGATGGAGCAGGTTGAGTCTACTGCCCTCTGCAGCTTCTTTTGATCCTGCACATTGGAACCTCCATTTTAGTTAACTTCCATTAGAAGCAATTGCTAAACTATATTTGTTGTGCAGATTTGCTTGCCTGATATCAGGTTGCACTGAATTATGTTTAAGCTTCAAATTACGCACACTTTATTGATTTTGCTCCTGACATTTGCCAACTGTAGAAATGTCTTTAGTCTGAAAAGAGGGCACACTTCATATGTATGAGATTGATGTATGTTCAGTCATCATTGGGGATGCACTTTTGAACTGTGGAATTTTGAATTTTCATGTGGAGTTGTGCATTTCTCATATGATGCAGTGAATAAGTAATCTAACAGTTCGGCATTAATCAGGTCATCTCCTTAACTCTCAAAACTATCTCCTGAGTCAAACCAAGTGGCACACATGAACATGGTTTCAAGTGCAACTAGGTACATTATGTTCAAATACCTAAAAAATGTTCATACCTGACAATTGTTGAGACAGACAGTATCAATAGATTGTCTACTAAGGGAAGTTTCACATGTCTTACTACCACATCTACATGTGAAAATAGAAATCAACAGCACATTACAGACCTTTCAGCCCACAACATTGTGCCAACCATGTAACCTACTCTAGAGACTGCCTAGAACTTCCCTAGCACATGGCCCTTTATTTTTCTAAGCTCCATGTACCTATCTAAGAGGCTCTTAAAAGACCTTATTGTATCCACTTCTACCGCCACCACTGGCAATGCATTCCACGCACCCACCACTCTCTGTGTGAAAAACTTACCCCTGACATTCCCTCACTACCTATTTCCAAGCACCTTAAAACTATGCCCCCTCATGTTAGCCATTTCAGCCCTGGGGAAAAGCCTCTGGTTATCCACACAATCAATGTCTCTCACCATCTTATACACCTCTATCAGGTCACTATTCATCCTCAGTTGCTCCAAGGAGAAAAGGCCAAGTTCACTCAACCTATTCTCATAAGGTACGCCCTCCAATTTAGGCAACATCCTTGTAAATCTCCTCTGCACCTCTCTCTTTATTATCCACGTCCTTCCTGCGTGATGACCAGAAATGAACACAGTACTCCAAGTGGGTCTGACCAAGGTCTTATATAGCTGTAATATCACATCACGGCTCTTGAACTCAATCCTATGGTTGATGAATGCCAACACACCATACGCCTTCTTAACAACGCTGTCAACCTGTACAGCACCTTTGAGTATCCTATGGAAATGGACCCCAAGATCTCTCAGATCCTCCACACTGCCAAGAGTCTTACCATTAATATTTAATACCATTAATACTTACCATCAAATTTGACCTACCAAAATGAACCACTTCACACTTATCTGGGTTGAAGTCTATCTGCCACTTCTCAGCCCAGTTCTGCATCCTATCGATGTCCCACTGTAACTTTTGACAGCCCTCCAGAATACGCACAACACCCCCAACCTTTGTGTCATCAGCAAACTTACTAACACACATTTCTACTTCTTCAACCAGGTCATTTATAAAAATCACAAAGGGGAGGGGTCCCAGAACAGATCCCTGCGGAACACTACTGGTCACTGACCTCCATGCAGAATACAAACCATCTACAACTATTCTTTGTCTTCGGTGAGCAAGCCAATTCTAGATCCACAAAGCGAGGTCTCCTTGGATCCCATGCCTCCTTACTCTGAAGGAGCCTTGCATGGGGAACCTTATCAAATGCCTTACTGAAATCTATATACACCACATCCACTGCTCTACTTTCATCAATGTGTTTTGTTACATCCTCAAAGAATTCAATTAAGCTCATAAGGCATGACTTGCCCTTGAGAAAGCCATGCTGACTATCCCTAATCAGATTATGTCTCTCCAAATGCTCATAAATCCTGCCTCTCAGGATTTTCTCTAACAACGTGCCCACTACTGAAGTCAGACTCACTGGTCTATAATTTCTTGGGTTATCTTTACTCCCTTTCACTATTTTACAATAGGCAAGCCTCTCTCTAAGGTATATAGAAATAACTGCTCTGGAATGAATTTAAAATAAGAGTAAGAACCATCTTAAAATTTGAATTATAACATTTATACTTAAAACATGCAAATAGAAAAATGTTTCTCAGATTTTGCAAATGCCACAAGGTAATCTAGAATTAGATTAATGACCTTCAGATCTTGTGAAAGTTTACAAAAGGAGAATTTCATCACAGCAATTCATTTAACCTGAGCACTGCAGGCCAAGCATTTACACAAGGGAGAAAGAAAGTAGTTCCCCAGAGCCTTGCTAATCTAACAAGCATGAAATTCAATATTCTTTAAAGTAAAATTGCCCGTACAGTTAATGTCGCTTAAGTGTGACTTCAATATCATCAAACTTCATCAGTAAGCTAAACACATCAGAGACAATTTTAATCTACTGGTGTAATAAATTCTAGGTGTTCAAGAGCTGATGCTAATTGTGACAGGATGGTAATGTAGCAACAGTTCTCAATTATGTCAGTTAATTTGTATAGTTATTGACTACTCAAGTAAAGATTTGGGCTAATGTCAGAAGCAAACTAATGATGGAAGGCAAAATTTATGAATAAGTGAAATTTAAAGTTCAAAGTAATTTATTATCAAAGTACGTATATGTCACCATATAGAACTCTGAGATTCATTTTCTTGTGGGCATACTCAGTAAGTCCATAATAGAATAATAACTATAATGGAATCAATGAAAGACCACAGCAACTTGGGCTGTCAACCAGTGTGCAAACAAGAGAAATAATAATAGTAATTTAAAGAAACTTCCAAGAACATGAGAATGAAGAGTCCCTGAAAGTGAGTCCGTAGGTTATGGGAACATTTCAATGATAGGGTAGTGAAGCTGAGTAAAGTTATCCCCTTTGATTCAAGAGCCTGATGGTTAAGGAGTAGTAACTGTTCCTGAACCTGTTGGTGTGAGTCCTGAGGCTCCTAAACCTTCTTCCTGAAGACAGCAGCAAGAGAAGAGCATGACCCGGGCAGTGGGAGTCTCTGATGGTGGATGCTGCTTTCCTGCAATAACGCTTTGTGTAGATGTGCTCAATGGTGGGGAGGGCATTATTTGTGATGGACTGGACCGTATCCACTAATTTTTGTAGGATTTTCCATTCAAGGGCATTGATGTTTCCATACCAGGCTGTGATGCAGTCAGACAATATACTCTCCTCTACACATATGTAGATGTTTGCCAAAGTTTTAGATAGCATGCTGAATCTTTGCAAACTCCTAAGGAAGTACAGGCACTACTGTAATTTCTTGGTGATAGCACTTATGTGCTGGGTCCAGGACAGGGCTTCCAAAATAATAACACTGAGGAATTTCAAGTTGCTGACCCTCCCTACCTCTGATGCTCCAATGAGGACTGGCTCATGAACCTCTGGTTTTAACCTCCTGAAGACAATAATCAGCTCCTTGGTCTTGCTGACATTGAGTAAGAGGTTGTTGTTGTGGCACCTCTCAGCCAGGTGTTCAATCTCCCTCCTATAAACTGTTTCATCACCACCTTTGATTGGGCCCACAACAGTGGTATCATCAGCAAACTTGAATATGGTTTTGGAGCTGTGCTTACCCACACAATCATAAGTGTAAAGCGAGTAGAGCAGGAGGCTAAGCACACAGCCTTGTGGTTCACCTGTGCTGATGAAGATCATGGGGGTAGATTTTGTTGACAATCCAAAATGATTGAGGTCTGTAAGTAAGGAAATTGGGATCCTAATTGCACAAGGAGGTGTTGAGGCCAAGGTCTTGATGTCACAATGGGGGACTCTGATGGTGGACCCAAATGCGGGACACAGACACTGAAGTACTAAGAACAGGACTTGACTAGAGTGGGGACATGACAGGATACAGACAAGGAGCAGGGACAAGAATGCAGACTTCGACTAGGACATGGACTAGACAGGGAACCCGGACAAGGAACCATAAACTAGGAGCCTGGGCTTGGGAAAGCGGGACTAGGACTAGGAACCATGAACTAGGAGCCTGTGCTTGGACTCCAAGCCAGAAGCTGGACAAGGACTCAGAACCTGGGTCTTGCCTGGGGCTTGGACCCTAGAACTAGGTAGGGACATGACATGACTACAGGACAGGATCTGGCTGGGCTCTTGAGGCTTGAGGCTGCAGGCTGGGGTCTTGGCTCTTGAGACTGCAGGCTGGGAGCTGGGGTCTTGGAATGCAGAGGCTGATAACTCAGAGGAGCTCCAAGACAGACTGGGAACTGTACATCAACATAGAGCGGGGACTTATCCTTCGAAAAGCCAGGACTCATCTTTAACACGACACTAACATGACACTGGACAGTACGTAGACATAGAGCCAGGACTTATCCTTAGACAAGCCAGGACCCAACTTTATCTCCACACCAAGATGGGACAGGTCCATCTGTCGGATAACGGCAGAACTGCCAGACGTACCCAACAGAGGCAAAGACAAGACAAGACAGGTTCTCCTGTGGGGCAATGGCAGAACAGCTTGACTTACCTCACAGAGGCAAGGACAAGAAGAGACAAACACCAAAGAACAACAGACAGTTCCATCTCTACATCGGGGTTGCTCCGAGTCACAGTTACAGCCAGCAACCTCAGCTGGCTACGGAAACAGCCAGATCCCTGCCTAGCTTGGAGTGGCTGATGGCCACTCAGCTGGCCCAGGAAACAGCTGAATCCATACCACAAAGACAGCTCCGACTATCAACAGCAAGGCTCCAAGAAGCAATGGTTCTCCAACGCAGCCTAAAGATGACAAGTGGCCACTCTAGCCTTCCACCAGCAGGTTACTCCCAGGGGATCATGACAAGATAAACCAGCAGCCCACACTCATCCCCAAGGCTACTTATATTCCAAGCCCCAAGATGGGAATCAGGTGCCTATGATTAACTCAATCAAAACAAGGGACACGTGGAAGACCTGGAGTCTGAGTCCACGGACTGGACCGTGAACCGGAATGCGGACCTCACGGACCGGACCATGACTCTTGAAGCTGATTGAATAATTTTGAGGGGATGTTGGTATTGAATGCTGAGCTGTATTCGATAATGAGCATCCTGATGTATGCATCTTTGCTGTCCAGATGTTCCAGGGTTGAGTGAAGTGCCAGTGAGGTGGCACCTGTGATGAACCTTTTGCTCTAGTCAGGAAATTGGAGCATAGCCAGGTCACTTCTCAGGCAGGAGTTGATAAGTTTCATCACCAACCTCATCAACACTTCATCACTGTAGATTTAAGTGCTACTGGACGATAATCCCTGAGGTAGGTTATCACGTTTTTCTTAGGCACCAGTGTAACTAAAGCCTGTTTGAAGCACTTGGGAACCTCAGACCGCCAAAACCAGATATTCAGAGTTCAAAAATTAATGTTCAAAGTACATTCATTATCAAAGTAAGTATACATAATACAATCTTGAGATTCATCTCCTTACAAGCAGCCACAAAACAAAGAAACCCAAAGCAACCATAAAAAAAAAAGACCGTCAAATCTCAATGTGCAGAGGGGAGAAAAAAACAAATCACACAAACAATAAAAGTAAGCAAATAGCATTTAGAAAGAAAGTGAGTCAGCAGCCTACAGCCTTAACTTCAGTTCAGTGTAGAGACAAGTAAATGTCACAGAACCCGCAGACATGAAGCCTAGAGAAGTAAGAGCAGGCCACAGCCTCTGTGCAGGACAGAGTCAATGCTGCAGAGCAGCAAGCAGAACTGGACCGACCCTTGCCTCTGGTCCAGGCACCCTGCCTTTTCAATCCATATGGCCCAGTGTTTAAATCATCCAAACATTGGGCCGTTCCTCAATCTAAGACCCGGGCCCTTTTGCATTGATACTTTCTGGGCTTGGACCCCACTGCCAAATTTCAGCCCATATCTGACCTTTCCAAATTAGCCCGACACTTAGATCGATCAGGTCTCACTCTTGATTTAGTTAGATGGGCCTCAAATCTCCCTCTTCTCCTCTCCAACTTTGCTCTGCTCCACTCGGCCCGACTTTGCCTCAAATATGCTTCAACCTCACCTTGACTTTGCCTCACACCCTGCACTGTTCAACCCTCAACTCAGCCTCATCTTCACTTGCCTCCTCATTGTTTGCTGTGATCATTTACCATAATTTTTTACAGAAAGAGTGTTTCTGATAAAGTTGTTAGTTGTACACTTTGTTTTGTTAACCACCAGTAAGTAGTCACTGGATTTCGGCAGCACTACCTTAAACAGCAAGGTTAAAGATCTCAGTGAACGCTCCAGCCAGTTGGTCGTCACAGGTCTTTAGTACTTGGTGAGGTGCCCCATCTGGATCAAATACTTTTCATAGGTTCATTCTCCTGAAGGCTGCTCACATGTCAGTCTCAAAGACTGAAATCTCAGGAATGAATGTGATTAGAAGTAAGTATTGCAATAGGGTGACTGGATATCGGAAAGTATTTAAAAAGGCTTGAACAACCCATTGTCTTCTACTCTACCCTTGAGCAATAATAAAGCGGGAGCAGTGACTCTTTACATACAGAGCATCTTCAAAATGCAGAGCCTATTGAAAAACTATTCTATAAAGAGTGATTTTTATTTACATTTTAAGAACTGAAAACTGACTTCCACTTACAAACAGAAGTTAAACAAAGCAATATAGTTGAAAGTATATTTACAACTGTTTGTGACCTTTCAAATGGCAGCTGCTATTTAGAAAGCAAACTTAGCAAACATGCGATAGAAGCAAATATATATCACTCAATTATGATGAAGAACTTGCATTGGTATATTAATAGGAGAGCTCTTCAGCAGCTCTGTTTCTCTTTTGGGACAACCTTGAACTTTGGAAGAGACCACTCCTCAATAGTTACTCCTGCCTATTAAATGAGCTCACGCTGCTAGATGCGTTGCTTTAACTTGGTTGAAACATTGAAATCTCTGCTATCTCTATTCTGCAGTTAGTTGCCACAAAGTGGATTGTTCAGTTTTTCAGCAGTGAATAGAATCAGTCATAACACTCCTGATCTTTTAAGTAAACTATCTTTCTTTTCCCCAATTCTTCCGTTACTAATTCTTTTTCTTTCCAAGTTCATCTATTCTACACAACTCAAAGCTGCACCTTTCATTTTCATGGATGCCATATCTCTGGGTGTAATGGTGATTTTCTTGAAATGTTCAACCATGTGATTGTCTTCAGTTATTAATCATCATATCAGAAATGTAGTGTCTTGTGTCAACAGCATCAATGAACCAATGGAACCCTTTCCATCGTAAAGAGGTTATGGTTCCATCAATTCATGTTTTTGCTTTTGAAATAAGGCATTAATATGACAAGAATCAAGAATTACATATAAGTATAGATTCTCTCTCTGTCTGTCATATTTTCTTTCTCTCACACATTTCTCTCTGTCTTACTCTCTCTCTCACACTCTCTCACCCCTCAACTTTTTTTTTGTCTCTTAACCAGTGAGGTAGGGGATCTGCCTGTCCCAGTGCGTGAAGTCTGGCCAAGGTGGATTGAGCGGAAGAGACAAATTAATAGTCCAACGGTCAAGAAGGCAGGCCAGCAGGCGTGGTAGAACGCAAAGAGCACAACAAGGCACTTAGAAGTCCTGGTTATCCACAGCAAGAGGTGGTGATCTCGTTAAACTCACTCGGCAGAAGGCAAAGGCAAATCACTGCCGTAACCTGCCACGAACATGATTTCCCAATATGTCAGAGCGGCGTGGAGGGAAATCGTCCGCCAACTGGAAATTCCAGATGCGACCTAATGACGACAAACCAGTTCATTGGATTTGAATCCAATTTTGTGGATACTGAAGTCATTAATGAGGCCAAGATATAACCAAAAGATTCTGCCACATTGCTATATGTAGACAGGAGGAGCTTGAAAGAAGAAATGGATGGGTAGTTGGAGAGCTGGTGCACAGCTCCCTAACTACCATTGACACAGGGCTACTGTCTCCATTCCAAACCAGATGCTTCTGCATTTTGAGTAGTCATGCATCAGAGACCCTGTGTCGACACTGTATGTTTTTAAAGAGGATTTGAGAATGCTCTTTCATCGTTGCCTCTGTCCACTTTTTAATTTCTTGCTGTGACGGAGCTTAGAATAAAGTATCTGCTTTTGTATCCTGTTGTTGGAATGCAAATTCCTATTGGATATGGTTGATGTGCAGGGAATGTTGGAAGGTTTTGCAGAGACATTAATGTGATTTATCTGGCGTTTTCAGATGTAGGCTGAGGGTGATCCATGTCTCAGATGTGCATATGAAGTTGTTCTAATTGACCATGAGCCTTGTGGTGGGTATGAAATTATGACCTTCAAGCTCACTTTCCATCAGCTGAACAAAAGCCATGTTGGTGCATTGAAGGTGATAGTGAACTTCATCATCAATATCTGCTTTCATTGAGAAGAAAACAGTCCATATTTCCTGAGACCAGTATACGGACAATTATTCCATATTATTTCAACATAAAGAAATTGGCGTGAAGATGATTTAACTTCTGTATTCAACGTATTCAAAATAATAGTAGTCTAGACGTCCTTGAAGTGTGAGTTAATACATTAGGTCTGTACTCTGCTTTATTAAAGTTCAAAGTAATCTTTATTATCAAAGTATATATATATATCATCCATGAGTTTCATATTTTGAGGGCATTCTCAACAAATCTATAGAATAGTAACTATAACAGGATCCATGAAAGATCAACCAGCTATGGCGTTGAACCAGAGTGCAGAAGGCAGCAAACTGTGTAAATGCAAACATAAATAAATAGCAATAAATAATGAGAACATGATATGAAGAGTCCTTGAAAGTGATTCCATTGGTTCTGGGAACATTTTAATTGTGTGAGTCCCGAGGTACTTTGTGGTGCAGTGAGAAGAGAGCATGACCTGCATGATGAGGATCCCTGATGATGGACACGGCCCTCTTACAAAAGTGCTTCCTTGTAGATGTGCTCAATGGTTGGGAAAGCTTTACCCCGTGATATACTGGATGAAATCTGTTACTCTCTGTAGGATTTTCTGATCAAGGGCATTGGTGTTTCCAGGCTGTGATGCAGCCAGTCAATACACTCTTCACTACACATCTATAGAAGTATTATTGACAATTGCAGCTTTATTTCCATTAGTTAGATGACTTTTTTGCATGAATAATTCCTTCACATTTTACTACACTAGCTTAAAAGCTTTACCAAATTCAAACTGGAATTCATGAAATTATATATTAAGAGACCTTGGCTTCCATTTAGCATATAAAACTGTGTCAGTGTCAAAGTAGCTACCAATTAGGGACATGCTAAAATTAACCAAGGACTAATTTCTGCAGTGGAAATGTTTAGGATTGTTTGCTGCACATTCAGAAATTTATACCATGGATTGGAAATTACTTTGTGTACAGTCTGAATAATCTTTTATTAAATTTATTTTTTAAAAGTTTGCTTTAATAAAATAGAAAAACTAATTCATTTTATAATATTAAAAGCTGCTTAACTGTCAAGTTTATGATTGTTTATCCTGTCTTATAGAAAAAGATTGGGAAAAAATTTTAAATAATATTTATGCATTGAGTTTTTAGATCAAATTTTGTTCAGACTTATTTCAAAGTAAAATTGATGAAACATGATAAAAATGCTAATAGCTGCCAACATCAAGTAACAATGTCAACTCATTATCTTGTGACAGTAATTGATAATTGCTAAATGCACGCCCATCACATTGGGAGCTCTTTATTTCTCTACACATGGCATAAGTTGTCTACATAAGCACTTTCTTCTGGCTGTGAATATCTAGATTTTAACTTGGACAGAATCATTCATTAGGTGCCGGTCGTTGAAGCTGCAATTTGCATGGAGAAGTTTTTTATTACCAAGCTCAGAATATCACACTGTGGTAGGAGAGCAGCAGGAGAACTGGGGTGATGGGGGTTAGTTAGAAACTTTGAGTCAAGTAAAAGAAGCCATTCTTTTCTTTTGGATTATTATCCAAAGGCAAGTTGTATTGATTATATTGTATGTCTACAATAAGTAATAAGCTTAACATTTCCCATCAAACCACGCCTTACTAAATGCTATCTTGATTGGGGAGGATCACAGATAGAGGTCACAAGCCAAAGGATTTACATTAATTTCAAATCACAAGACAGTAAGATTGTTGCATTTCTATGTTCTATGAGTGATGCATAGCCCTAAGCATAGAAGAGTTCAATTATTTAAAGAAATGAGTACCATATCCAAGGCAAGAACATTAACCTTTAACAGTTAGGTAAAATCAGGCAGCATAATTCATAGAACCACAGAATTACACATGCAGCTAGGTACTGGTAAATGAGAGGACAGTTTTTTGTAGAGTGGTAGATTTTATAAATACGTAGTGCGTATATAGAATGCATGAATATCTTTGTATTTGCATAGCAGTTCTTTGGGATAAAATTAGTTACAATTAATGTGCATTACATAATTGGAAAATAGTCCAATCAGAAGTCTAACTATATAAAATGCACGCAACACACATCAAAGTTGCTGGTGAACGCAGCAGGCCAGGCAGCATCTCTAGGAAGAGGTACAGTCGACATTTCAGGCCGAGACACTTCGTCAGGACTAACTGAAGGAAGAGTTAGTAAGAGATTTGAAAGAGGGAGGGGGAGAGGGAGATCCAAAATGATAGGAGAAGACAGGAGGGGGAGGGATGGAACCAAGAGCTGGACAGGTGATTGGCAAAGGGGATATGAGAGGATCATGGGACAGGAGGTCCGGGGAGAAAGACGGGGCGGGGGGCGCGGACCCAGAGGATGGGCAAGGGGTATAGTCAGAGGGACAGGGGGAGAAAAAGGAGAGTGAGAGAAAGAATGTGTGTATAAAAATAAGTAACAGATGGGGTACGAGGGGGTGGTGGGGCAATAGCGGAAGTTAGAGAAATTGATGTTCATGCCATCAGGTTGGAGGCTACCCAGACAGAATATAAGGTGTTGTTCCTCCAACCTGAGTGTGGCTTCATCTTTACAGTAGAGGAGGCCGTGGATAGACATGTCAGAATAGGAATGGGATGTGGAACTAAAATGTGTGGCCACTGGGAGATCCTGCTTTCTCTGGCGTACAGAGCATAGGTGTTCAGCAAAGCGGTCTCCCAGTCTGCGTCGGGTCTCGCCAATATATAGAAGGCCACATCGGGAGCACCGGACGCAGTATATCACCCCAGTCGACTCACAGGTGAAGTGTCGCCTCACCTGGAAGGACTGTTTGGGGCCCTGAATGGTAGTAAGGGAGGAAGTGTAAGGGCATGTGTAACACTTGTTCCGCTTACAAGGCATGAACATCGACTTCTCTAACTTCCGCTAAGGCCCCACCTCCCCCTCGTACCCCATCTGTTATTTATTTTTATACACACATTCTTTCTCTCACTCTCCTTTTTCTCCCTCTGTCCCTCTGAATATACCCCTTGCCCATCCTCTGGATTTCCCCCCCCCCGCCTTGTCTTTCTCCCCGGACCTCCTGTCCCATGATCCTCTCATATCCCTTTTGCCTATCACCTGTCCAGCTCTTGGCTCTGTCCCTCCCCCTCCTGTCTTCTCCTACCATTTTGGATCTCCCCCTCCCCCTCCAACTTTCAAATCTCTTACTCACTCTTCCTTCAGTTAGTCCTGACGAAGGGTCTCGGCCTGAAACGTCGACTGCACCTCTTCCTAGAGATGCTGCCTGGCCTGCTGCGTTCACCAGCAACTTTGATGTGTGTTGCTTGAATTTCCAGCATCTGCAGAATTCCTGTTGTCTGCGTATATAAAATGCACAGTAGTTTAATAGTTTTCTTCATTTCTCAATATCTATGTGAAGGCTCATTGAGAATGTAGACAACAGCAAACTAATTTCCTCTTTCCCTTCATGTTATTAGCCTCTCAAATCATATCTCTATTCCCTGTTAAACTGAAGAAATCTCTTTTCTAAGCAGGACTTTAGCTGCCATTAATTTAAAAGCAGAAACTTAATGTTAACTCTAATGTTACTTTTAACGAACAGTCCCTCTTGGGCAAAGTTACTGTGGTAGTAAAATGTAAATTTCTTCTGACTCGTGTTGATTCAACACACCAAACCACAAAAGTATGCATATTTTAGACCATCCAGGACTTCTGTAATACCAGTGTTATTTGGGTTATTAATCTCAGGGGATAAAAATTGTTGTATTGAATATTCACCCCAGTTGGTTGTACTAAGTGTTGCAACAGCGCATTTCACTCTGCCTCCAATGTTCATTCCATTGATTTCAATAGAATGTAACAGACAGTGTACAATTTTCTGGCAACATTATCCACTGTGTTTATTGCTGCAGATCTGTGATGAATTTCTGGGCAGGTATGCATGCAATCTCAGCACAGCTCTGATACTGCTAGAGTTTAATTTCCCCCAAGTCTTGGCGCATGAGCTGAGTAAATAGAGGAGCAAGTTATTGTGCACCTTAACTCTTCACTGCCCAGAGATTCCAGGTCATTATCTTGAAACTATCTGGAAGATTGGGTTTTTCCAGTGAGTTACCCTGGCTGAAGATAGAACACGTTTATAGCTCAGTTTCAATTTTAGACAGATATAATAATAGCACTTGGGCACATAGCTGGATTGCACCACCATATTTGATTTTTGATCCTGTCCATGCAAGCACCATTAGACAAAGCTTTGGAATGTTATCCTAGTGAGGTTGCATAAGCTTTCCTCGTATGTAAAATTTCATGTGAACTGATAAGGAATGAATGAAAATTAGCCAAGCATCAATATTTATTGGTGCCAACTCACATCAGGATTACCAGCCTCGGAGAGCCATCTTGACTAATTAGCTATTCATCACTGCAAATGATATCAAGAAAGCACAGAGTTCTATAAGGAGAAGAAGTTTCCCCTGATTCCTTGATCATAACCCAATGACCACAATTTATCTGCAAAGCAACCATTGGCTCACCCTATCACAGGCATTCCCTTTGTTTCTTCATCTTCATCACCCTCGCTCCAACTTAAAACAATCGTTTTTTTTTTGTTCTCTCTTTCCCTGTGTTGACAGAGGGAATTTGATGTGAAGCATTATTTCTGCCTCTTTCCACAAATGCTGCCTGACTTGCTTAGAATTTTTTGTTTTTTTTTACTTCAGATTGTCAGCTTCTGCGGGTTTTGGAATTTCCCACAGCAAAATTACACTGTACCATAGTTACACATGAAAACCCATCAGTGCTGTTCTTTGGAACTTAAAGTTGAAGATCAAGTGGCACACAAGACAGACAATGCTGTTTTAATGTTTTAAAGCATGCTAAAGCAGTTTTTAAATACTTATTTGGTCGACACTTCAGGGGCCCCAGAATGGTGCAGGTAATGGATATGATGATATTCTCCAGGAAGTTCAGTGTCCCACTGGACATAAATCTGTTTTAGAAGCCAAGGATGGAAAAAATTGGCTTTCTCCTCCAAAAAAGCAACGGTACTAAAATGTTGTATCTACGAATCAAAGAGCAAACTCTCTGGGTGCATAGCACTTACCATGAGAATTTTTTTTCATAGTCAACACCGAGCTTAGTGACGTGTTGGTGATGGCCTTTACAATTCATGAAGGACATTAAGTTCTGAAGGAGTGCCAAATTGTTGCATTGGTGCAGTCCACTATTCTCCTCCCCCACCCGCTCCGTACCTTGATGATATCTGTGATACTTGCTATTCCACCAGACTTGCTGATCTCTGCTGAAGGAAAAGTTGAACACTTCCTGTGCGCATTATGGTGCAGATCAGTTGCTGAAGCTCAGAATGACCTGGAGGCTAAAAAAATCCAGGGTGACAGTGATGACCTTTATGAGCACAAATGCAATAAGCTACAGAGCTCTGTCACAACTGACTTAGAAAAAGATGGCCTCTAGAGACATTGTCCTTTTGAAAGCTGAAAATGGGAATATATCTCCTTGTACATTTCTGGGAATAAGATCTGCGGATACACGTGAGACTTCTCCTCCTTCTTTCAGGGACATAGATCACAACTGCCCTTCCTTGGCATGCATACCCTGCAGCTCTGGTTCAAGCAGCACATCTCTTAAGACTAACACAGAAATATGTGTGGTAACAAGGTTTTTGGCGGCAATGTCTGATCACCTCATTTTGGGATATTGTGGTCAGGAGCAGCAAAGTTCAGAATCTGCAAGTAGTCCCCTGCATAATCTTCAGTTGGTGACAAAATATTTTGCAATGAAAACATGTTTTAATCTAAAGAACTGCAGATTTGCCTGATGAGGAAAATGAGATTCAGTTTTTCCTGAATGATGATCTAAATAGGCATTGCACAATTATAGACATCAGTCTACATGGAAATCACACACTGCACCAGACATTTCAGGTCAGCTTTCCCACCCTGCACAGTTCACACAGAAAAGCAATGCTTTCACATTCAACTTCAAATCAAAAGCCGTTCTCAGCTGTCCAGCACTAGAATAGCCAGATCTGCACAGTCCCTCAGCATTTCACTGCAGAAAATGCAGCATCTTAACATGATCATTGAAAGTGAGTGTTGCTGGCAGACAGCATTTGTTATCTCATCCTGATAATGTTTGAGCTGTTTTTTATTTTGGTGTAACTAACTTCTTGAAACATTGCTGTCCATCTGGTGAAATTACTCCAACAACAACTTTAGATATTTTAACCCTGTATCAACGGCATGTGACTTGGAAAAGAACTTCCATCTTTTGTTAGTCACATGTATCTATACTTCTGGGTGCTGAAAGTTTAAGTGTTGTCAAAGCCACTCTGAGCCGCTGCAGTAGACATTTTAGGGCAGCAAATTCTACATGCTCAGGTAGAGTTGTTGCCTCTTACCTCCAATAACTTGGTTTTGATCCTGAAATGCAATATTGTCCATGTGACCCCCATGACCGATGGGCTGTTGACCATACAGACACACACTGCAGTTGTCTGTGCTAGCTGATGCAGGGAGTGAGGTTGATGGGGTCAAAATCATACAGGCAGCTTTGTCCTAGGTTGTGCTGTGCTTCTTATCCACAGTGGAAATTGTACTTCTCCAGGCCTGTGGAGAGTATTCCAGGAGGAGGAGATGGCGGCGCGACGCAGCTTGCGCAGCCACTCCAGTGAATGACATCTGTAATCTGTCAAGTAGGGTGCCATGCACAATTTTGATTTGATGGAGACAGACGTGAGAGAACAGAGGAGCATCTGGAGAAACCTCTGAATTGCTTTTTTCGCTGCCGCTGTTACTGTGTGATCCTGAATCTCTGGAGGGGAAGGCCTCGTATCCTCGGCTTTGCTTGTTGCTCAGCGGCCGGGACAGGGTCAAAGCGTTCGGTGCTCGGTGTCAAAGGGCTGGTCGGAGGCTCAAAGTTTTCGGACGGACTCAGAGTTGGCTGGGGTCGGGTGCTTCTAATGCATCGACAGTTGTCAGTGCCTGGAGGTTTATAGCAGAGAGAGTTTCTCCCTTCTGCCACCTGCTATCGGGACTATTGGGAGTCAATCGGAACTTTGAGACTTTTTTTTAACGTACCCATGGTCTGTTCTTTATCAAATTACGGTATTGTTTTGCACTGCTGTAACTATATGTTATAATTATGTGGTCTTGTCAGTGTTAGTCTTTGGTTTGTTCTGTTTTTTTTGTGATATCACTCTGGAGGAACATTGTATCATTTCTTAATGCATGCATGCATTTCTAAATGACAATAAATGAAAACTGAGTGTCCTCGTAATCTAATATAAAAAAAAACTCATGATGTTAGACGGTTGTTGCGTGAATAATATTACTGGAGAAAAGTACTGGTAAATACAGAGCAGCTCATTTATTTGACAAAACAAGGTACAGCAGGCATCCTATGGAGACGCTTTTGGTGGAAAGGTCTGTCTGGCCCAGCATGGGGGTTGATATTTTATGTGCCAAACATCAAAGAACAACTCCATACTTACAATGCATGGGCAATGCTTTCTTTGAAACTACACACAACCTTCACACCTCCCCATTCGCGTCCATCCCACTGACAACCAAATGAATTTTAATCAGCATCGTCTAGTCTGGGATTTACGGCTTTTAGGATTCCATTGTTCAGAGCTGCACTCCAAATTAAATCCACAATCCGTATTCAGATGTGAAGACTGGTAGCCAAAGTCAATTGCTAAATGTATATTTCCTAAACCCAAAAATCACTTTAACAAGACTAGGTCATCAACACAGTAGATTAAGGTGGATCCAAACAAAATCTTGCAATAATATTCTCAGCTGAGCTGACTGGCCTCCAAAAATCACAATCATCTTCATTTGTGCTAATTATGACTCCTGTCAATGGGGAATTTTACCTCAATTGACCTCAATTTTACTAGATGCTACAATCCATTAAATGCTGCCTCAAGGTACTATTATCTCTTTTACTCATGACTGTGTTGTAATTTGAAGCTGAGATGTCCTGAAAAAATCCAAATGAACATGGTTGTGTAGTCAATGATGTCTTCCATCTCCTTGCTGATGATTAAGAATAGGCAGATAGAGAACTGATTGGACCAGATTTGGTAAGGTCCACATTTATGTATCTTTCCTGGTCTCAGCAAGTCTCAGATTCAAAACCAAGTAAATGTTTAATCTAAAACTAAAACAAAATCTGCAGTTACTGGAAATCTGAGACAAAAACAGAAAATACTGAAAACTCTCAGCAGGTCAGGCTGCATCTATGGAAATGGAAAAGTTAACTCTGTTTCATTGAAGTATTTATCCTGCTTTTATAGTCTGGATATAACTTAGGAACCCTCTCACTGTTTGGAAGAGGTTGTTCAGCTGGACTGAAGCCGCTTAGCTGGAGAAGTGACCAGTTTCATAGAATATGTCTTCAACACAACAGCCAGGATGTTTCCAAGAGCTGCAAACTTTACCAAACTTACAACTTTCATCATTTCTACTATCATGTGGAACCAATTTAATTTGCCGAACCAAGTTTCTGTAATGGTAAATATCTTAAGAAGAATCCCATGTGCTTGGCAATCCTGAATGGAAGTTTGTTTCTTTTACTCACATGCTGGCCTCTGCAGTTATTTGCTCTACAAAACCACCACGTGTGAAGCTACATAAAGACCCATTGGCTGTAGAATTGCTTAGTTTTCACTATGGCATGATGGCTTTATTGTTTAGTGTACACATGGTCAGGCATTCTTCTATCATAGCTCTAATGCCTCACTTATAGAGAGTACTGATACTCCTCCACTCATGCTCCTCCCATGTTCCTCATTTCCAACTCAGGAAAATGAGCTGCTTGGGGAAGACTTGGAAGTATAGGCATTCCTACTTCCATGGAGGTTTATTCTGGCGAATTCAACAGCAATGGCCCCCAACGTAGCACAGGCATAACTGCATAGTCGGCATACGAACCAGCTAATTCTGGCACAGTGTATCGAACTGTGGACCAGTGCTTTTTGGAAGTAAATGTATTTTAAAGCCAGCAAAACTTAATTAGGATGTAACTGTAGTGTGGCTGGAATTAACTTAAAGACACAACGTATCTTCCAGCTTCTTTGAAGATGTTCCAAGTACTTGACTACCACGTTGCTTTGTGAGTTTCAACGAACCCTCCGTTTTCAGAGGTCAGCTGTTCTATGTAAATGCTGTTCCTTAACCCAGGCTAGGTGCACTCCCATCCTTCTATGGTGCTATTTTATACAGCATTTACCATTTACAGGAGCTTGGCAGAATTGTTTAGCGGTTTTACTAGGGTTATAACCACAAAACTTTCTTACTTCAAACAATCTTTTACACTTATTGGCTTCAAACCAGAATCCATTAAGTATTTTCAGTGTCTCTCTGCCATACAGGTAATTACTGGAGAGGTTCTGACATCTCCTGACTGCTTAATGAAACCTGATGCAATCTTGTCATTTTCCCACTTTCCTTTAAAGCTTTTCAATTGCTGGCTCAAATTACCTGCCAACTTTAGTTTCACTAGGATTGGTGCACTTTGAATAATAGGCTCTTAAAACCAAACAATATTCATAGCATTCAAAATTTGAATGTTACTTAACCACTGATGTAGCTACACAGAACTGGGAAAAGTCAAGTAAAATAATGATAATTCTGCATTTTAATTAAAGGTAGTTGCTCTCTATAGCTGAAAGGAAAAGTTGTCCAAAACATTCCCATATTTTCTTCTCTCTTTTAAAATTCATGGTAAATTTAAGAGTGAATAACTTCTTCTCTGATGCCCCATGATATTCGTTATTGCATTCGGTTGATAAACAACAAGGAAAGACTGTCACAAACAAGAGAAAATCTGCAGATGTCGGAAATCCAAGCAGCTCACACAAAATGCCAGAGGAATTCAGCAGTCAGGCAGCATCCATGGAAAAGTGCACAGTCGAAATTTCGGGCAGGACTGGAGAAAAGAAAGATGAGGAGTAGAGGGGTGGGAGGGGAGAGAGAAACACAAGATGATAGGTGAAACCTGGAGGGGGAGGGATGAAGTAAAGAGTTGGGAAGTTAATTGGTGAAAGAGACAGAGGGTTGGAGAAGGGGGAAACTAATAGGAGAAGACTGAAGGAAATGGAAGAAAGATAAGTGGGAGGAGCACTAGAGGAAGACAATGGGCAGGCAAGGAGATAAAAGGTGAGAGAGGGAAAAAGGGATGGGGAATGGTAAGGGATGGGGGGGATTACCAGAAGTTCGAGATTGGAGGCTACCCAGACGGAATATAAGGTGTTACTCCTCCAACCTGAGTGTAGCCTCATCATGACAGTAGAGGATCCATGGATTGACATATCAGAAAGGGAATGGGAAGTGGAATTAAAACGGGTGGCCACTGGAAGATTGCTCTTCTGGCTGATGGAGCTCAGATGCACAGTGAAGCAGTCTCCCAATCTACGTTGGGTCTCACCGATACATCGATATACAGGAGGCCACACCAGGAGCACCGGACACAATGTATGACCCCAACAGACTCACAGGTGAAGAGTCATCCCACCTAGAAGGAATGTTTGGTGCCATGAATGTTAGTGAGGGAGGAAGTGTAGGGACAGGTGCAGCACTTGTTCCACTTGCAAAGTTACATGCCAGGAGGGAGATCAGTGGGGAGGGACAAATAGACAAGGGGGGTGTGTAGGGAGTGATCCCTGTGGAAGACAGAAAGTTGGGAGGTAGGAAAGATGTGCTTGGTGGGGAGATCCCATTGGAGATGGCGGAAGTTCTGGAGAATCATGTGTTGGACGCAGAAGTTGATGGGGTGGGAAGTGAGGACAAGAGGAAGCCTATCCCTGCTAGGGTGGCGGGAGGATGGGGTAAGAGCAGACATGCATGAAGTGGAGAGTTGCAGTTGAGGGCAGTGTTGATGGTGGAGGAAGGAAAGCCCCTTTCTTTGAAAAAGGAGGACATTTCTTTTGTTCTGGAATGAAAAGCCTCATCCCGGGAGCAGATGTAGCGGAGACAGTGGAACTGAGAGAAGGGGTGAGTATTTTTACAAGGAAAGACTGCCAGTCTTCAAAACTCCTTGAGTTAAATCCCAGAGCCCCACCCATCTTAACGTGAATGCTCAGAAGTTGCATTCCCCCAGTGATGCCACCCATAAAGTTGTTTGCAGGATTGTGGTGAAACCACTGAACTTAATTCCCCAGGCAGGCACCCATACCCATCATGAAGAGTAACCACCCAAGGAGGCAGAAACCTGTTACACAATGGACCAAGTCTAAAACATCTAAAAAAAATGCTGCAAAATACCTTATGGCCATTCTTTCTCAGGTGAGGAAATTTTTTTTAATGCTTATAATGTTCAAGATTCTCAGTCCGGACCGCAAACAGAGTCCACCTGAATGATACCTGTATGTTTGTTTTTGGTATTCCATTGCCATTGCCCAGAAAATCTAACACTTCACCGCTATATTTTTGGCCTTGCTTAGAGCAAGCAGAGACTCCATATCAATTCCATGAAATGCATCCAGCTCCCAATTGGATATCCTTAGTTATTTTTCTCATATCCTTGCAGGTTTTAAGACAGGAGAGCCCTGGAATGAATTTCAGCCCACAGTCTGTGTTCATGAGCTATCTTGGAATTTGACACTCAGTCGATAATTACACAATCATTCCTAGCTCAGGAGAGACAAGGGCATTTCCGCACAGTGAAGTTCTGAAGAAGAGTTGTTTGAAATATTTTAAATCATATTCAGTTCCTGAAAGTAAAGTAAAATGAAGTTTTCTGATGGTAGGTGCTTAAGATGCTAATGAACATCTGTTATTTCCCGATAGACAGCAAACAAGAAGCAACACTGCTGGATTGTCTCAGATCTTTAACCCAACAACCCCACTACTTGCTGTAATGATTCAGCTGGCTCTTCTGAAATTAAGTTGATACATGCATTTCATCTACATATAGATGAGAAGTTTAAAAAAATCTTTTTTCCACCAAGTTGGATTTTAAATCTGAAGAGTCAGAATTCTGATAAGGTTAAATATATTTATTAAAATTCAACGTGTTGCTAATTCAGGGAGGATCTTCATTTGGTTATGATGTATCAAGAGGAAAAGCTGAGATTCATGTTGCAGGAGGATTTCCTCTGAGAATTTTCCAGACACAAGGAGGATAGAAGGAGCAAGATGCATGGTGATCATGCTAAATAGTATACAATCAGATGCTCCCTGTCTGACTGCCAATTGAACATTAAACCTGTGGTTGCAACTGATTGATGTCACTCACTGCTGCGATATATTCAGATCTATTTCACAAATATCCATTTCCTCATCAACAGTGTCTGAAATTAAATTAGTTCAACAATAAAAATTGATAAATAACTTAGATCAACAGTCTTTTTAATTATGCACAGTTATGGATCAGAGACAACATAATGGAGTTGAAGCACATGATCTAACAGAATGACGGAACTGGCTGGAGGGGCTGAATAGCCTGCTCCTACCCGTACATTAACGATGCTCTGTCACAAACGTCACCATTTTGAACAGAACCTGATGAAGGTCGTGAACTGGCGCCCAGGCAGTTAAACACTGAGAAGGAGAAATTATTCTCATTGACATAATACTACACATGATTAATGCTGCACATCATTCTTGCCTAACAGCTGCTGGCCCTGATAGGACTGGAAATTCCTTAATGCAGTCATGCTAATTAAATTTCAAATGATTTTTCATGAAAATTAAGACTTTGCCAAAAAGGGGAGATATTCAAAAGCTCAGAAGTGTTGCACAAATTTGCCT
Source organism: Mobula birostris (assembly GCF_030028105.1). Classification (NCBI taxonomy): domain Eukaryota; kingdom Metazoa; phylum Chordata; class Chondrichthyes; order Myliobatiformes; family Myliobatidae; genus Mobula; species Mobula birostris. The sequence goes on from NC_092390.1 coordinate 40,066,209, forward strand.
CATTTTTGTTCTGTGAATGATGTCTTCTGTTGTAGAAATTTGTATCTGATGGTAAAATACATATATTTCTATTTGAAGTATCTGTAACAACAGATTTCCAGCAATGAAGGAAGGGATGCCAGAACTAATTCATCATATCAGCTTTTGACATGAGGAAATAGCTAATGGCTATTAGTGTTTATAAAATATGTCAATTATATCTATATATCCATGTCTGTCACAGACACAATGCAGGTTTTGTACGGATTTATGCTGCCCATTGCAAAACATGTCGCCACATTTGTGTCTCTGATTCTGTCACTACCAACATAGCTCAGCATTTAAGTAAATTACCAAAGCTCATTCAATAACTGGAGTTTTACTGTTTGTCTCATGGGAATTAATTATGCATAATCACCTTCTTACTTTTGTTGTCTTTGGTACTTTTGATGTGCCTGTGAGGCCACATCTTCCATTTGGTGATACAGCAGATGGAACTAGTAGATAAACAAACAGCACACTGACACATTCCGCCTGCTAGGGGTATTTGATTTCAGTACTATTGATATATCAGTCAATCTACTGCTTTCACTTTCCTGTTCTGACACAGAAGACGCGACAAATGTTCAGGTTGTCCTGGAAGATAATGGTGCTCAGATTGTTTGTTAGTTCACACTAATTAAGTCTCTTTTAATTTTTGTTTAGAAGTTACACTCCAAATTGCTAGCACTAAATACACACAAACTAACATCAGCACATTACTCGGACCTGGAAACTTTGTAGTTAATGGAACTAATTGAGGAAGTATGGCACAATGTACCAAGGCTACAAAGTAGCACTATTGGCTATCTTGGCATTACTAACAGAGCCTGGTCACAATGTATTTCATATGTATCAACATTAGAGGGACAAATTTTCATGTCATTGTTGAATGTCTTTTGTTTTCCACAGCTCGGTTTTCCTTCATGTGTTTCACCTGGAGTATCTTGAGATTAGGGATATTATTGAACATGCCTTGCAGTTTCGGGGGATAAGAACCATAGACACAAATCAATTCGTGGGTGATCTGGTGGAGGTAAGTGGAGGGGGTGAAGGAGGTGGCAAGACTTAACTGTAGCCCAGAATGGGCAAGCTGTTGGCTGTGAGCCACCGGAGTCCTGAGATGTCAAGTCATATTCAGAGTTAGCTCCCATTTAAGCTTTAGTGAGGCAACTAAATGGAAGCTACCTGGATCATAGTGTTCCAGGAAGCATGACTACTGAATGGAGCCAATGAAACAGGTCAGATATCAGAGTTTCATTAAATCTCTGCCAACTTGTATATTTCAGAAACCTCCAAAAATACTCGAAGAATCTATAGGACCCTTGTCTTCTCTTTTTATATTCCCTCCTGGTGCAACTGGGACAATTATGAACGTGAACCATCCCATAATTTATACATAATGATGGCAATTCATATCCTACTTATGCAGGAAGCATAACTCTGTATATTTAAACAAATCCTTGGCGTTTTCAGTGAGAAGATGTCATGAAAATTAGTTCAAGCACTTCTTGGACATTAAAGGCACTCATCTTTTGCTTTTAGGCCAGTCAAATGACAACTGAATGGTGACTGAAAATGGCCTCTATAATGCCTCCAAATAATTTCTTACATTTTCTTAAACCCATGTCTGAAAAATTATCCAATACTATCAGGGAAGTCATATCACTCTGTACACCTGTAACTAAACAAATTGTAGCTTCTCAATCACACCCATCAACATCTTGAAATGTTATTTTCAGACTTTTATTATTTATTGGTTTTCTAGTGTAATAATCACACAAATGAAATGAATTGAATTGACTTTATTTCTTACATCCTTCACATACATGAGGAGTAAAATCCTTTACGTTACATCTCCATTAAATGTGCAATGTGCAATCATAGTAATTTATAATAATTTATAATAAATAGAACAGTCAATGTAATATAGAGTACACTCAAATCAGCGTGAGTTCATCAGTCTGTTAGCCTGGTGGAAGAAGCTGTCCCGGAGCCTGTTGGTCCTGGCTTTTATGCTGCAATACAGCTTTCCGGATGGTTGCAGCTGGAATAGACTGTGGTTGGGATGACTTGGGTCCCCAATGATCCTATGGGCCTTTTTTACACACCTGTCCTTGTAAATGTCCTGAATCATGGGAAGTTCACATCTACGGATGCGCTGGTCTGACCGCACCACTCTCTGCAGAGTCCCGCGATTAGGGGAGGTACGGTTCCTATACCAGGCAGTGATGCAGCCAGTCAGGATGCTCTCAATTGTGTCTCTGTAGAAAGTGCTTAGGATGTGGGGGTCCATACCAAACTCCCTCAACTATCTGAGGTGAAAGAGGTGCTGTCGTGCCTATTTCACCACAAAGCTGGTGTGTACAGATCACGTGAGGTCCTTGGTGATGTGGATGCCGAGGAACTTGAAGCTGTTTACCCTCTCAACCCCAGATCCATTGATGTCAATAGGGGTTAGCCCGTCTCCATTCCTCCTGTAATCCACAACCAGCTCCTTTGTTTTTGCGACACTGAGGGAGAGGTTGTTTCCTTGACACCACTGTGTCAGAGAGATGACTTCTCTCTTATGTATTTAATATAGTTAAAATGAGTAGAATTTTATATATTTAGAACCCACAGCATGTTTGATGAGCCTCATTATAACAGTTTAATGTTAAGCCAATCCTTACAATTAATTTTCATGAAATTTTCATGACACTTGCGGGCTGCCCAGCATGATCCTCACTGATTTGTTTTGATGCAAACAATGCATTTCACTGTATGTTTTGATTTACATATGATGATTAAAGCTGATCTTTAGAAAGGGCAAATAGCTTCATTATGGGGCGTGGATGGGGGAACACTTTGCAATCCTTACAACAATGTTGTAGTGCCCCTTTCTAGGTGCACCTTCCCACTTCTGCATTCTTAAAAATTTACACTTTTATAACATTCCGCCAAAGATTGCAATTCATAATACCAGTCCTAAGTACAGCTATAGAGTGAAATGCACCTGAAATATTGAGGACAGAGGAATCTCTTCCGTAGCTTCACAGTGCTCCAGAAATTGTTTGTGGATAACTTGCTTAGAACACATCTAACAATCATAGGAACTAGAGGGCAGAACCATACCAGTCCTACATAGTTACATCCAAAATACAGCATATGTGTATTTTCTACTGCTGTCTTGTGTGTTATGTTGTCTGCTGTGGGCAAACTTACTGACACTTCATAGTCTGGGACCACACTTTGCTTGAACAAGCACATCACATTGAAATTAAATTTCTGCGCAACAGGATTATTCCAAACCACCAATTTAAGGACTATCAGATAAGGTTAAGGTATATTCCCCATTGTTTTTAAATTATTTTATCGCCAAAATCAATCTGGATGGAATGAATTTTTTTTGGAGTCACTTTCTTCAAACTGAAGTTGAAATGTTTTGAATAGAAAATTCACTGAAGTATGTTTACAAATGGAAGAAATGGAAAACTCAAACTCAAATGGAAGATGCAATATAGATAACACACATCATTATTTCAAAAAAGAAAAATTACTTCTGAATAATAATTCACAGTTGGGATTGAGGAGATGGGCCCTAGCTGGGGATGAAGAACTGGACACTTTCCGGACAGACGCACTTCAGGGACAATTCTCTCCAGAAGCACCTCTGCTGCATACCAAATAAATTTGTGCAGCAAAGTGCCTTCCTTCTGTTGAAATCTTTTATAAATCAATTTTGTAATTATTTTTTGAGCTAAGCAAAGCAAGTATTCAAAGTAATACTTCACAGCACAGACAATGATGACAATTTGGAAGAGGCCTCATATAGTGCAGTATCATTAACAGAGTGCCTTCTAAGGCACGTTTCCATTATAATATTGTTCTTTAATGTGATATCAACTATTATCATTTATCTTTATGATCATGAGTGACAAACCTGTATTATTTGGATAAGGAGCAGTTTGCATTTTACTTTTATATTGATGAACATGTGGCGTATAACATTTTAATTAGCATATCTAATTCATCAATAAAATAGTTGGATACATTCTTCATTTATTGTAGATTCTTTCAGCAGTGCTTAAGATTTTCTAAAAGCTAACCTTTTTTGATCATTAGTACACTGTTGAAGGAGTGCCATTATTTCCAAATTATTCAGGGGAAAATTGAAGACAGTTGTGGGGATCATGATGCCAATGGGATCGGAGGCAACCTGACAACCTTGCACTGCCTGCTGATTACGAGCTCAGCACCCAGCCAGCACTAACTGCACTCCTGATTGGCTGGATGCATCGGCAAGGGGACCAATATCATGAATGGCTGGCATCACTTAAAGCCAGCCTGCATCCCTTAAAAGGGAGCTGCTTTGTCGCTCGAGCGGATGCTTTTGGGCACTCTACATGTGAATCTAACTTGGGAAACAATGAAGGATAAGAGAGACTGCCTGCCAGTGTTCCTAGATACTCTATGGCAACATTCATAGGGGGAATGGAAAGAAGAAGTGATTCCTAATAATAATAAGGGTTTGTGAGGCTTTCCAGCAGACAGCCAAAATTAATTGCATATGCTCAGTGGCCACTTCATTAGGTGCACTTGTACGCTTGTTCATTAATGCAAATATCTTATCCGCTAATCATGTGGCAGCTACTCAATGCAGAAAAGCATGCAGACATGCTCAAGTGGTTCAGTTGTTCAAACCAATCATCGGAATGGGGAACAAATGTGATCTAAGTGACGAACACTTTAGCACTTTAACCTGAGTTATAAGGAAAGTTTGAATAGGTTAGGACTTTATTTCCTAGAGCATAGGGGAATGAGAGGAGATTTGATAGAGGTATATAAAATTATAAGGGGTATAGATAGGGTAAATGCAAGCAGGCTTTTTCCACTGAGATTGGGTGAGACTAGAACTAGAGATCATAGGTTAAGGGTGAAAGGTGAAATGTTTCAGAGGAACATAGTCACTCAGCAGGTGGTGAATGTGTCGAACAAGCTGGCAGCAGAAGTGAAGGCCGTGGGACATGAGAAATTTGCCAAGTACATGGATGGTAGGGGTATGGAGGGCTGTGGCCTGGGTCCAGGTCGATGGGACCAGGTTGAAGAATAGTTTGATATGGACTAGCTGGGCCAAAGGGACTGTTTATGTTCTGTCATGTTCTATAGTTCTATGACATTTACTGTGGAACGATTGTTGATGCTAGACAGGGTGGTTTGGTTGCTTAGAGACTGCTGATCTCCAGGGGTTTTCATGCACAAAAGCCTCTGCAGTTTCCAGAGAATGATGCAAAAATACAAAAACAAGCATCCAGTGTGCAGCAGTACTGTGGTTGAAACAGCCCTGTTAATGAGAGAGGTCAGAGGTCAATGCCCAGACTGGGTTCAAGTTGACAGGAAGACAACAGTAGCTCAAAGAGTGGCTTGCTACAACAGTAGTGTACAGAAGAGGACCTTTGAATGCACAACACGTTGAATCGTGAAGTGAATGGGTAACAGTAGCAGAAGACCATAAATATACACTCATTGGCCAATTTATTAGGTACAGAAGGCAGCTAATAAAGTGGTCATTGAACGTATATGTAATTGGGAGCACAAGGATAATGTGCCAGAAGAAGAACAATGCTATTGCCAATGCTCTTTGAGGTCAATGAATGCAACTTTAAATACCCATTTCTATCAATGCAGTGAGAGTGCAGGCAGGAGATTATGCTGATCTTTGCACCTAATACAAATGCCTTAATTTATATATCTACAATACTTATTTTGTGGTGGTATTTGTTTTTAAATTATGGCCAAATTGATGCTGTGATGGTGAGTGACAAGACACTGGGACAGTTTGAGTAGTATTCATCAGTCATGAAATCAGAAGAGCTGGACACCCTTACCAAAATGGGGCTGTATAGATTGGCTTCTCCCTTTCCAGTCGTCTTCATTGCATGTTCCCATTTCTCCATCACTCACTATGAATCAGGCTATTCCCCATTAAGGAGTGGTTGCATAGCCAGACACTGGTCACTATTAGCCTTGACGTCCACTTTGTCAAATACTGCTAGCTGTACGAGGCTGTGCATGCACCACTTTGGCCAGCTACTTTTCTGCTGTGTTGGATCTCGATGGCATCTTGACTTTCATGCTGCTCTACACTTGTTGTGGAGCGGATTCATCGGCCATTTAGTCAGAGGTTAACCCTTGCCTTTACAGAGATACAGTTTAGTTTGTTTACTTGTTAAAATGCCTGTTGCACAGTAACATCTTGCAGAATATGGCATTGTGACTTCATCCAGGAAGAATGAGACATGGTCTATAATAGGGCATTAGGTAACAGTGAAGGGATAGAATCACCTCCTATACCAGTACAGAGAGGTGCTGAGGCATGGCACCCCCAAAGCAATGTGCATGCAATCAATTGAAATGTGCCTCATGCAGAAGTCAAAAACCCCAGTAGAGGAGATACTTTCTTTCCCCAACAGTCTTCAGCAGGAAAGAATAAATTATAGTTTCATCTCTTTGAATATAGAGTCTTGATGAACTATCCTATGCAAAAATAGTGTTTAACTACAGAACATACTCAAAATATCCAGTCACAATCTGAATAATAGAATAGAATAGAACTTTACTGTCGTTGCTCAAGACAAGGAAATTGCTGCTCTGGTCCATGCAAAACAAATATTTACAGTGCATGTGGAACAGCTCAATATTTTTTAAAATTCCAATATTTATATGCAACAAGTGACTTTGATAGTCCATAACAAGCCAGGGTGTAGCATTATTCAGGTACACAACAACCCTTAGGAAGCAGCTGGTTTTCAGTCTTGCTGTCTTGGCTAAGATGCTTCTGTATTTCCTATCAGATGGCAGTAGATTGAACAGAGTTGTTCAGGATGAGATGGGTCTTTAATGATGTTACAAGGGAATGATGTTAAGAGAAGCAGACACATGAACATTCATCATCATAGTCAGTTTGATGTTCATAACAGACCCTAAGAAATTGGAGCTCTTGCAAGTAAAGTTAAACATAGAAACATAGAAAATAGGTGCAGGAGTAGGCCATTTGGCCCTTCGAGCCTGCACCGCCATTCAGTATGATCATGGCTGATCATCCAACTCAGAACCCTGTACCAGCCTTCCCTCCATACCCCCTGATCCCTTTAGCCACAAGGGCCATATCTAACTCCCTCTTAAATATAGCCAATGAACTGGCCTCAACTGTTTCCTGTGGCAGAGAATTCCACTGATTCACCACTCTCTGTGTGAAGAAGTTTTTCCTAATCTTGGTCCTAAAAGGCTTCCCCTCTATCCTCAAACTGTGACCCCTCATTCTGGACCCCCCCAACATCAGGAACAATCTTCCTGTATCTAGCCTGTCCAATCCCTTTAGGATTTTATGCGTGTCAATAAGATCCCCCCTCAATCTTCTAAATTCCAACGAGTATAAGCCTAGTCGATCCAGTCTTTCATCATATGAAAGTCCTGCCATCCCAGGAATCAATCTGGTGAACCTTCTTTGTACTCCCTCTATGGCAAGAATGTCTTTCCTCAGATTAGGGGACCAAAACTGCACACAATACTCCAGGTGTGGTCTCACCAAGGCCTTGTACAACTGCAGTAGTACCTCCCTGCTCCTGTACTCAAATTCAGTTGCAGGTATTGTTCTTGTCAGTTTTTGAGAGAGTGATATCAGCAACATAAAGAATATCTCTGAGAGATATCTGGGCAAATCCCATAAAACAGAATGCCATTTTGCATCTCTTAAGGATACTTACAGCTCCCAAAAATCACTGAGTCCAATATGGCGACCCCAAAAAAGAAAATGCGTTTAATATTAAGTACTCTCTGCATTCCTTTTAGTTCTAAGTAGTACTAATTAGATCAGAACTGGGGTCCTGTGAATGTTTTAGCTAACTTTGAACACAATTGTATTGATTAGAACATCAGAACTTTGACATTGAATGAATTATATGATAGTATAATCCACCATAATATTACTCTTCATCTTCCCCCAGATGATCACGCATGCTCTTCTAAAAGGTCTGGCAAACAGGGGTTTTAAGTTAACAGTCAATGTATGACCTGAAGGGATCAGAACCCCTTTAAATTGCTTGCTTGAATGGAACTTATCTTGATCAAATTTCTCTCAACATAATTGCTAAACTAAGCCAGAGAGAAAAGAAATCCAAAAGTGATGAACTGCTTCGGCATGACCTTCGCTGACGATTGACTTGCTAGGCAGGCAGTGTGCATGATGCTGCTAGTGAAAGCAACATTCCTATAAATGTGCAAAGCTTCTGGCAGGTTCTGTTTAAAACTACTTTTGCTACTTTGATGTCAAAGCCAATGGTTTGACACAGCAGAAAATCACATGCCTGGAATAAGAATCTCATTACTATTCATTCTCATTTACCACTTCCTAGTGTTGAAAATGACGGACGGCTTGTAGGAAATCATCTATACATGTTGTTTAAGGCACACAGGGCTTGATTTTCTTCACCTCTCTTATCTGGTATGAACTAAGTGGCATTGACACAGCTTTCCAATCATTAAGCAGAATAGACATTTACCTCCCTATTTGGCATATGTTACTCGGCAACATTTTGTGCAAATCATCTAAATAAATGACACAATCTATGGAGCTCTAATTAGACTGAGAAGCTTAGATCTGAAATGTACTCCTGTTGTTGAAGGGAATGATAAATGCAGTGTGAAAGAAACCCCATGCAAGCATATAACTTGTGGTAAGAACTTCCATGGAGGGGTTCCAACATATAGGAAAAAAAGCTTTCTTTTGAATGAAAGTGAAAAGGGAAAATTCAGGGTTTTTTTTGAAAATCGATATGCATTAGCGTTGAAAAATTGTGTTCATGATGCAGCATTCATTTTTTGGTTAAATGATATGTGTAACACAAAACAAGAACAATGTCTGCAATTTATTTTTGTGATCTTTTACTTTAAGAAGAATGTGGAACATTACAGTAAACAAGATCTATAGCATTGTTCAAGTATTGACCAAGAGAATGATATAAGCTAGACAATGGTGAAAAATCACATGGGGGTTTCTGACAGTTCACTGCAATTTACCCATCAATAGAGATGATTGACCAGCAGATGATTCCAATATCTGTAAGAATTGCAAAGGCATCTGGGCAGGAGGAAAATTTGATATCATGATAAATGTTGGTCATTCTGTAAATACTAGTTTTTAAGCTATTATTATTAAAATAAAGGAATAGCTCAACTTTAAAAAGTTGATCACAATAATGAACAACATTACAACAATAACTACCTACAATAGACCTGCCACATCTTTAGGTTTTCCAAACAAAAACCATAGGGTTGAAATTGATCTTTGAAAAAAACACAAAGCATTAGGTGAGCATTGTACTCTGTTCAATTTTTATTTCCTGCTGGGTTAAATGTATTTTCAAAACAGTTGAATGGAAAACACTTTTAGATACATGGGGATGTTAATGCAAAGTGCTTCTTCAATTCAGCAACAAAACTAAAACACTGATCTAAAATAACACAAATCTTTGAACGTGCCTTCACTTCAAACATTTTTTTCACTGTGGGATGCACATCATGAAACAAGAATATAACAATCTGATTGCAATCATTGTAATATATGGAACTCCACTCTTCAAGAAAGGAGGAAGGCAGTAGAAAGGAAATTATAGACCAGTTAGCCTGACCTCAGTGATTGGAAAGATGTTGAAGTCAATTGTGAAGGATAAGGTGATGGATTACTTGGTGGTACAAGACAGGATAGGACTAAGTCAGCACAGTTCCCTTAAGGGAAAATCTTGCCTGACAAACCTGTTGGACTTCTTTGAGGAGATTATATGTAGGATAGATAAAGAGGATTCAATGGATGTTGTATGTTGGACTTCCAGAAGGCCTTTGACAAGGCGCCACACATGAGGCTCCTTACCAAGTTAACAGCCCATGGTATTATAGGAAAGTTACTGGCATGGTTAGAACATTGGCTGATTGGCTGCGAGTGGGAATAAAAGGATCCTTTCTGGTCGTTTGCCAGTGACTAGTAGTGTTCTGCAGGTGTCAGTGTAAGGATCACTTCTTTTTATGCTGTATATCATGCATCAAGAAGAAAATGTAAGGAAAACGAAAAAGTCTCTGTATCCTTGCATGCACAGATAACAACAGTGTGCAAGGAAGAAAAAGAAAAGTGGCTTAAGGACAAATGTGAGTTAGTAGAACAATTGCAGAAGACCAACAACACCAAACGTATGCACAACAAGATCAAAGAAGTCACAAATCAGAAGAAATGTAGGGCAACAACAGGATGTATAAAAGCAAAAGACAGCTCTACAATTATGGAAAAAGGAAAAATAATGCAAAGATGGTCAGAATACATCAAAGACCTATATGACGACAAAGGCTGAGAGGACAACTTTGATATTGGCAACAACACAAGGCCCCAGCAATACTGAAAGAAGAAGTGGAACATGCTATGAAGAAAATGCGAAAGGGGAAATTATCAGGACCAGATAACATTTCGGTTGAAATGTATGAAGCACTAGAAGATTTTGGTGTAGAGAAATTAACAATCTTATTGAATAGAATATACAAGAGTGGCAAAGTATCAGAAGAACTTTTAAAGATAGTATTCATTGCACTGCCAAAGAAACCAGGTGCAACAGAGTGTGGACAACACAGAACAATTAGTTTAATGAGCCACCTCACAAAAATTCTACTTAGAATCATCATGCTCAGAATAAGAAACAAAATTAAACCAGAGATCAGTGAAGAACGGTGTGGCTTTGTCAAAGGCAAGGGAACATCAAACGCCACTTATATTCTCAGGAATATTATCGAAAGATCAATAGAAGTACAACAAGACCTATACTTCTGTTTCATTGACTACACAAAGGCCTTTGACACAGTGAAACACCAAGTCATCATGAAAATGCTTAAAGATATTAATATCGACGGAAAAGATCTAAGAATAATCAGGAATCTCAACTGGCAACAAAGTGCAGCCATACGGATAGACAATGAGATTGGTGAATATCAGCCAATAAAGCGAGGAGTTAGACAGGGTTGTGTTCTATCACCAAACCTGTTCTCCCCGTACAGTGAAAACTTCATGAGAACCATACAAGACCTACCTGGAATAAATATAGGAGGATACAATATCAACAACCTCCGCTATGCGGATGATACAGTACCGATAGCAAACAGTGAAGTAAATTTACAGAAACTAGTATCTACCATCAGCACAGAGAGCAAAAGACTTGGCCTAACCTTAAACAAAAAGAAAACTGAAGTAATGGTAATATCAAAGAAACCTGATATCCCAAACTGTAGGATCGTATTGGGAAATGAAATCCTGAAACAAGTTCACAACTTCAAGTACCTTGGATCATGGGTAACATCTGATGGCAAATGCGAAACAGACATAAAAGCAAGAATAGCAACGGCAAAAACAGCATTTACAGAAATGAGAAACATCCTAATGAACAAGAAAATAGCAATTGACGTCCGCCTCAGAACTCCCAGCTGCTACATTCTTCCTATATTGATGTACGGCTACGAGTCATGGACCATCACAAATGCAATGGAAAAAAGAATCAATGCAGCAGAGATGTGGTTCCTCAGAAGAATGCTATGCATATCATATACGGACAGGATAACCAACGAAGAAGTTCTACATAAAACAAAAAAAAACGTACATTACTTAAAAAAAAAACAGCAATCAAAATCCTTTGAGAGACATTAGAACATTTAGTCATAACTGGAAAGCTGGAAGGAAAAAGAAGCAGAGGCAGACAGAGAATGAAAATGATCGATGGAATAACATCATGGTTAGAAATAGGGGAGGCAATAACTGCAAGTCGGAGGGTCAGGGACCATGATGGATGGAGAGACATGATCGCCCACACTGAAGGGCAAGGCACCTGAATGAATCATGCACTTTGGTAGTAGAAATAAATGTGCAGACTATTTTCTGAACGGGAAGAAAATCAGAAATTTTGGTATGCAAAAGGACTTGGGAGTCTTGTGTAGAACACCCTGAAGATTAACTTTCAGATAGAGTCAGTGGTGAGGAAGATAAATGCAATGTTAGCATTCCTTTCAAGAGGTCCAGAACACAACAACAGGGATGTGATGCTGAGGCTTTATAAGGCACTGGTGAGGCCTCACCTTGAGTATTGTGAACAGTTTTGGGCGCTTCATCTAAGAGAAGATGTGCTGGCTTTGGAATGGGTTCGGAGGAGGTTCACAAGGATGATTCTAGGAATGAAAGGGTTATCATATGAGGAACATTTGATAGCTCTGGGTCCGTACTTGTTGGAGTTTAGAAGGATGAGGGGGGTTCTCATTGAAAGCTTTTGAATGCTGAAAGGCCTAGACAGAGTAGATGTGGAAAGGATGTTTCCCATGGTGGGGGAGACTAGGACAAGAGGGCACAACCTCAGGATAGAGGGACATCCATTTAAAACAGAGATGCGGAGAAACTTCTTTAGCCAGGAGGTGGTGAATTTGCGGAAGTTATTACCACAGGCAGCTATGCAGGACAGGACATTGGGTATATTTAAGGCAGATCTTGATAGGTTCTTGAATGGACATGATATCAAAGGTTACGGGCAAAGGCCAGGGAGTCAGGCTGAGGAGAAGAAACAAAAGGATCGGCAATGATTGAATGGGCTAAATGGCCAAATTCTACTTCTATGTCTTATGGTCTTATGGTCTAACATTTTGAAATGTGATAAATTAGATATATCTTTTCTCCTGAAAGAATTGGAAAATGACATATTATGACTGACAATAAGTTCCGATCTTGTGACATGGTTCTGTCCATCATAAAAATGTTAAAATTGCCCTGTAAATATTTAGAGCAAAAAATAATTTCTTTTTGTCCGCAATAAATATTACTCAGAAAAAAAGTTAACCATGTTTCATACATCAGTCTGCAATTCCCACTCCAACATCAACAAACAAGAACATCACGGCTGGGCAATCCACACTGATAAAACTATACAACTCTTCTTAAATATCTCTTCTCCATTTAAGCTTCTGTCACTTGATGAGGATCCTAAGTCTGAGATGTGAAAAGGTCCTGTGGCTTTTTCTGTCCCAAAAGACTGAGAGGGAAAAGGCGGGTAGATAAGACAGAAAAAGCTTATAGTTGTGTAATGCCAGTAACATGGTTAATCTTCTCATGGGCTTCAAAGTAACATTATCAAGCAACAATTGACATTAAGCTATGTGAAGAAGGTATTGGAGATACTACTGGAAAAAAAAATCCACTAAGAGATTTTAAAGCAATTTTATTGGGGAAACAGAGATATAGATTTGTAAAGATTTAAGGAATAAGTTCCAGATCTTAGGGCATTTAGCACTGACAGCACAAATGACAGTGGAGCTGAGATTTAAATCATGGATGCATAATTGGCCAAAACTGAATGCATGTAGGTATCTTGATTGACTGTGCAGTTGAGGGAGGCCAAAAAGCCAGCAGCTCTGATGTCTCGCTCCAGGTTTTCTCTGGAACGAGCATTAGGATGGCTTACAAAATGGTACAGGGATGAGTTAAGAAGCAGAGTGTAAATATTAATGTACATATCTGAAAAAGAAGTATTTGCTGCAGAGATTAAGGTAGGTAGATGATTTGAAGGTTATATGAAAAGGTGTCCAATGTTCCGATGTTTGTCATTTCTATTTAAATTTAAGCTGTGCATTCAGTCAGTTTATGATGCGATTCAAAGTTTTGGCTTTACTATCTGAGAGAAGCAACATCATCAGATGAACAGCATGAGTTACATGATTCGGCCTTTCTTAATGATTGAAGCCTCACCTGCATATCTCATCCTTTTCTGTTGTATCTTCTCTCCCACTACTAAAACCGATACTAGTTTGCCAGTTGTACGCCCAGTGGTTAAGGACGCGCTGTTAAAATGAGGCACAGTAGTGTAGTGGTTAGCACTGTGCTTTACAGTACAGTTGACCCAGGTTCAATTCCCACCGCCACTGTCTGTAAGGAGTTTGCACGTTCTGCCCATGACCATGTGGGTTTCCTCCGGGTGCTCCAGTTTCCTCCCACATTCCAAAGACATACCGGTTGGTAGGTTAATTGGTCATTGTAAATTGTCCTATGATTAGGCTGGGGTTGCTGGGCGGCATAACTCGAAGGGCCAGGAGGCTTTATTGCACAATGTAGCTCAATAAATAAATAAAGGATTTCTCAGGCTAAACCTATTGAAATGTGAAATGTAATATTCTGGTTTAGAAAAGAGTGAAACTATTAAATAAAGAGTGTGCTGACCATTGATGTATCAGCCATATGGTTGATGCAATGTTCACAAGGGCAGTATTTTCTCTGTTTTTCGGGTTCAATACAAACAACATCATGAAATGCCTGCCTATATTCGCTGTGGTGCTACATTTCTCAGACTGAAGAGGATAATTGATAGCAGCTACTTGGCCATCCTGCATTCCACTTTGCTTCGCTGAACAAGAATCATACAGATAATCTACACTGGCACGATTTGATGTGTGAAATGCAGTTAAGATTTCAGTGCGATAACACTTCCAAACTTATATCTTCTCTGCATGCGGTGCTGCCTGATGGCAGGTGTAAAGGAAAGTGTATGGCTGCCTATTTTGGAGAGGTGAGCAGTACAGGAGGATGTATCGAGGGAACACCTTGTACGTACATATAAGGGTTATACAATTTCTTTGGAGGTCTGCTTGCCAGCTGAATATCAAGGAAAACATTTGGTGAACCTGTTACTGTTTTGGCTGCCGGGTTTATGGCAACACTAGGCAGGAAAGGGAAACCTTCATCAACATTTGAATGTCAAGGGCCAATGATATCAGTCAGACAGCAATAAAATTTCATCAATTATTTAGTTATTTTCCTCAGGTTTGTGGCCTTTGCTGACACTTGCTAATGGCGTGGAAATGTCTCTAGTTCTGCTCCTGACTGTTGTATATTTAAGTGAAACTTCTTTGTCAAAGTTGCCCTGGAGTGCTAGTGAAATTACCCTTTTGTTATGGCTCTATAAAAAATGTCAAGACCTAAAGGAAATTTATGAATAAAGATGTACTGTATTTCTGGAGCCATAAAATATTAGAATACAGGAGAAATCTTAACCCTTAAAGTTCTGTGTGGAAGCATATCTACTGCACTCTTAAAATTGGGCTCCCTGCTGCATTTGTCAACCCTGCAAACTGGCTGGCACTTTTGAGTGGTGGTTTGCAGCAACGTTGGGTACATCTACCCCAATCAAAGAAGGTCATTTCAGTACTTAAATATTCAGGTTCCAAGGACATCAACTAGACATCAATTATCAACTTAACCATGAATCATGGTAGTCACATCCAAAGCCAGACTTGTCAACAAAACCAAAAGATCTGGAGAACTAGGAATGCACCATCATCACATCGGGTCTGACTGCAGTGCAGGAAGTAATATAGATGACTCTCTAATGAATAAGACATGGAACTGGGAAATGAATGATTATAGAACCAAGTAGTGCCACTAGTAGGAGTGTAATTCAGAATTGGAATTAATACTGAGATGAGAAGATATTTCTGTAAGTATATTCAAAGAGAGGACGACATATTTTTGGATCTCAAATGATATGATGTTAATGCAGAAGGTGACTTTGAGGTAGAAGATCAGCCATAACTTTGCTGAGTGGTAGAGCAAGCGCTAGTATCAAATAGCCAATTCCTGTTCCGCTTCTGGCATAACTTGTTCAGCAAACCCCTGTTGTTTCCTTTTTTGGCCACCCACAGGAAATGCATTCCTTCTCTCATACCTTCTCATTCCACTTCCAACTTTCTTTTTCTTTTGTTCAAAGCAAAATTTCTATCTTCAACCTCTTTACTCTTCCTTTCATTAACATCTGTTTTCACTATCATTTATCATATGGATGACCCTCCCACTTCAGCATCTAGTTTTTTGTCCCTCCTGTTAACAGATTTATCAGTCTGATCCTCTTCCCACCACTGCACATTCTGCCTCCCAACTCTTGTGGTAAACATTTATTCTCTCCTTTCCTTTCTCCTTCCTTACACCCTCCCTTCTTCTTACCTACTACCATCTATCTGCCATTCATTATCTTTTCTCCTCTCCCTCCTCTCCTATTCATTGCTTTCCCCTTCCAAAGTTCAAATTTCAAAGTAAGTGGTATTATCAGAGTACATACATGTCACCGCATACAACCTGAGATTCATTTTCCTGTGGGTATACTCAGCAAATCTATAGAACAGTATCTATAACAGGATCAATGAAAGATCAAGTAGAGCATAGATGACAAACTGCAAATGCAAATGTAAATAACTAGCTATAAATAACATGAACATGAATTTTGTTTTATTCTTACTTCTAATATTTGTATATCTGTGCATTTGTAATGCTTCTGTGACACTAATTTCCTTTGGGGTCAATAATATCTATCTATCTATGAAGAGTCCTTAAAGTGAGATCATTGGTTGTGAGAACATCTCAATAGATGAGTGTAATTATCCTCTTTAGTTCCAGAGCTTGATGGTTTATTCTTCGCCTTCCTTGCCTTTGTTTCTCTCCATATCTTGGAATAACATCTCCTAAAGCTGCTCCTATTTAAATTCTCAGTTTAATGTTCTTACCACACCCTGCCCTTCTACCCGATGCGCTCTTGTGATTGATCAGGTTTTTTTCAGTGTTGAAGCTGAACCATGCATACTGTATCTTCCTGTGCGTTTCAGGGAACATTCCATAAAATCGTTTTGAAATAAATTTAGACTGATTGGCAAGAAAAATAGAATAGATGTAAAATGCTCACCTAACAGTTTGTTTTCTTCAAAACCACCCCCACCCCCAGGGACATTTTGTTGAATGCTCTGAGATAGAATTGGAATATTGCATGTGGTGTAAAGTCATCCTTGGAGTACTTTCCTTTTTCAATTATAAAATGTTAACATAAAACAAAAAAGCACATTAGGGGTAATATTTCTAAACATGGAAAATAACAATTCTATATATCAATAATAGATTACATTTGCACTATCTATATATTGCAACATTAATAGTTGGAAAGCAGTGATTATGAAGCGAGCGATGTTAGTGGCTTCATCATATTTTCCTGATGCTCGGATGCCAGATACATGTTCCAGCAGCTGGTCAGTCATCCACTGATGAATGACTTGCTACAAAATGCCAGACTCCATCAAAGTGCATTGCTGACATTCAGCTATTTAAGCTAAAATAAATCCCAAATCTGTGTGTGCGCAAGACTTCCGTCAGATTCTACTGGCAGATCTGCCACAGTACTCCAGCGCAATTCTTGACCTACAGTTCAGCGATGCAATCCAGCCTACGTGAAACCCCGCCAGTTTTCTTTTCCATTGCCTCAATTATGATGTGTTATTAGCCCATTTGGCATGCTCTGCATTCAATATTCTTATAATTAGATTAGAATTTTTTTTTAACTGAAATTGATTGAAATGAGGTGGTTTGGTTGGTCATAATTTATATTTGTATCAGAGCTGTATGAAGATCTGCTAAGTGATCCGAATGCAACCACAGATTGAACTTTGAGCTGCCAGATCAGTTAGTATAATCACCGAGAATTCAAAAAGCAAATCCTCTAATTAGCAATGTACTTCTTTGCAATCCTGTGGACAGTTCTTATTTTGTTCAGCACTGCTCTGCTATGGCTGCGTCCTTGTTATGAAGGATTCCACTTGCGTGCCTAATTTATAGCTGCAGCTAATGTAGCATCTTTCTGATGCTCATTAACGTGTGAGCTGACAGGACCAGTGCAAGATGAACCATTTTCCTGCTTTGCGTTCAGCTACAGTTGTAGGCCACTTGGGTCAAGTGAAGAACTCACTGAAACTGCCAGACTTCAGAATCTCAGCATTAAGCTTTAACAAACAATGGTAGTGAAGTGTCAAATTAGTGCTGTTAATGCTATGGAGGTAGACTGATATATTTTACTATATGATAGCATAGTTTCATTACAATCAGGAACGCTCTCTTGTTATTTCATCCGTGCTCATGTGATGGCTGTCTGGATTATAAATTGTTATAAACCAGATTATAAATTTGAAATAACTGGCTCTTGAAGTCCCAGGCCTCATTTTCTATTTGCAAATATATTTTGCCAATAGATAACGAGGCTGGATTTGGCTGTTTAGCTTCAAATAGAAGCAGCTTTGACAAGGTCTCATTAGCTTCCTGCTCCTCCAAAACTGATCTGGCCAAAAGTCATTCATACAAATTTCAGAAAAGGCGAGTTTGACAATGCCACAAAGATGAGAGACCATAAGAACACTGTGTAAGGAGGGCTGGGCTCAGATATTTAGATGCCACTGAGGTAGCAAAACTATCACAGCTGGAAGGTTTACATGAATGGATCCATTGGGAGTCATGAGCCAGCAAGTTGGGGAGATGACACGGAATAGGGCGGCAAGAAAATTACAAAACCTGAAGTAATATATCTAATGTGTATAGCACGAAAAGAAAATGTAGACACAAGAATCTAAAATAAAAATAAAACAGACCACTAAAAAGACTCAATGGGTCAAGTAGTATCCCTCAGTCTTGATCCAAAGCACTGACTTACAATTTTGGCTTCCACAGTTGTGGCGTGATCTGCTCAGTTTTTCCAGCATTCTGCTTTTCGTATCAGGGATCATGTGTCTGGTGGACTGGGAAGGTGCAACTATTCATCAGAAAGTATGAAAATTGGCCATGGAAGCAGGGCTAAGCCATTTGTTCCCACTTTGTGCCAGCTCCACCACTGAACAGAAGCATAGCTGATTTTTTTTTACCTCAGCATATTTTACTGTGCAGACTCCACATCTCTTGATTCT
Organism: Mobula birostris; assembly: GCF_030028105.1. NCBI lineage: Eukaryota > Metazoa > Chordata > Chondrichthyes > Myliobatiformes > Myliobatidae > Mobula > Mobula birostris. The sequence continues at coordinate 40,085,034 of NC_092390.1, forward strand.
CTTCACATCCAAGAATGCATTAATCTCTCTCAGATGAAGAGTTCCAAAGATTCACTGCCTTCTGAGTGAAGAAATTTCTCCTTAACTGTTCGAATGGCAGACCACTTATTTGGAAACTGAATTCCAGTTCTCAACACCCCAGCCATCATTCTACCTGGGATCTGAAAACCTGACAATGGCAAAAACTGAAGGATAAAAATATCAGAGATAACATATTGAAAAGGAAGAGGATGCATATAAAGACTGATAACAATACATTGAGAGGAGTAAAAGCCACATTCATCAGGTAAAATTGTGAAAAGAGCAAACTAACAGCATTGTTCCTGAGGCATAAAAATCACCTAGGAAAGTACCTGAGTTACATTAAGAATAAAAATCTGAAAGTTGTTATAATTCATTAATATGATTGAATATCTTCAAATTAACTAACTGATCGAAATCCCATTTTAAAAAGTGGCAGAATGGTTTAGCATTCGATTAGACTTTGTATAATTCTACAAAGTATATACAACTCACAAACACAATAGTTGCTTAAGTCCTTTGAAACTAAAGCCCTTAGATACACAATGTGAATAAGCTTCTAAATTCAAAATTAATAAAGTATTATGTATAAAAATATTACATCTGCATACTGCTTATAACACTAAATTGCATTTAAGGTTGTCTTGTTCTTATGAATGTCCCACTGGCAATAAAAATTGAATGGCTATTTATACAGCTATCAGATCAGAGAGCAAATTTACCTAGTGCAAATAGCAGAGCATGATCTTATTGAAACATGAGATTATCCATGGCTTTAAAAGGGTAGATGCTGAGAAGATGCTTCCCCTGTTGGGATTGCTCATTTTAAATGGAGACTATAATACCATAAGAGGAACTTATGGTAGCATGAGAGAGGAACCGGCCAAAGTTGACTGGAAAGGGACGCTGGCGGGAAAGACGGCAGAGCAGCAGTGGCTGGAATTTATGCGAGAAGTGAGGAAGGTCCAAGACAGGTATATTCCAAAAAAGAAGAAATTTTCGAATGGAAAAAGGATGCATCTGTGGTTGACAAGAGAAGTCAAAGCCAAAGTTAAAGCAAAGGAGAGGGCATACAAGGAAGCAATAATTAGTGGGAAGACAGAACATTGGGAAGTTTTTAAAAAGCTTACAGAAGGGAACTAAGAAGATCATAAAGAGGGAAAAGATTAACTATGAAAGGAAGCTAGCAAATAATATCAAAGAGGATACTAAAAGCTTTTTCAAGTATATAAAGAGTAAAAGACAGGTGAGAGTAGATATAGGACCAATAGAAAATGATGCTGGAGAAATTGTAATGGGCAATAAGGAGATGGCGGAGGAACTGAATGAGTATTTTGAATTGGTCTTCACTGAGGAAGACATCAGTAGTATACTGGACACTCAAGGGTGGCAGGGAAGAGAAATGTGCGCAGTCACAATTACAACAGAGAAAGTACTCAGGAAGCCGAATAGTCTAAAGGTAGATAAATCTCCCGGACCAGATGGAATGCACCCTCGTATTCTGAAGGAAGTAGCTGTGGAGATTGCGGAGGCATTAGCCATGATCTTTCAAAAGTCGATAGATTCTGGCATGGTTCCGGAGGACTGGAAGATTGCAAATGTCACTCCGCTATTTAAGAAGGGGACAAGGAAGCAAAAAGGAAATTATAGACCTGTTAGCTTGACATCGGTGGTTGGGAAGTTGTTGGAATCGATTGTCAAGGATGAGGTTACAGAGTACCTGGAGACATATGACAAGATAGGCAGAACTCAGCATGGTTTCCTTAAAGGAAAATCCTGCCTGACAAACCTATTACAATTTTTTGAGGAAATTACCAGTAGGCTAGACAAGGGAGATACAGTGGATGTTGTATATTTGGATTTTCAGAAGGCCTTTGACAAGTTGCACATGAGGCTACTTAACAAGATAAGAGCCCATGGAATTACAGGAAAGTTACGTACGTGGATAGAGCATTGGCTAATTGGGAGGAAACAGAGAGTGGGAATAAAGGGATCCTATTCTGGTTGGCTGCCAGTTACCAGTGGTGTTCCACAGAGGTCCATGTTGGGGCCGCTTCTTTTTACATTGTACATCAACAATTTGGATTATGGAATAGATGGTTTTGTGGCTAAGTTTGCTGACGATATGAAGATAGGTGGAGGGGCCGGTAGTGCTGAGGAAACAGAGAGTCTGCAGAGAGACTTGGATAGATTGGAAGAATGGGCAAAGAAGTGGCAAATGAAATACAATGTTGGAAAGTGTATGGTTATGCACTTTGGCAGAAGAAATAAACTGGCAGACTATTATTTAAATGGGGAGAGAATTCAAAGTTCTGAGATGCAACGGGACTTGGGAGTCCTCATACAGGATACCCTTAAGGTTAACCTCCAGGTTGAGTCGGTAGTGAAGAAGGCGAATGCAATGTTGGCATTCATTTCTAGAGGAATAGAGTATAGGAGCAGGGATGTGATGTTGAGGCTCTATAAGGCGCTGGTGAGACCTCACTTGGAGAACTGTGGGCAGTTTTGGTCTCCTTATTTAAGAAAGGATGTGCTGACGTTGGAGAGGGTACAGAGAAGATTCACTAGAATGATTCCAGGAATGAGAGGGTTAACATATGAGGAATGTTTGTCCGGTCTTGGACTGTATTCCTTGGAGTTTAGAAGAATGAGGGGAGACCTCATAGAAACATTTAGACTGTTGAAAGGCATGGACAGAGTGGATGTGGCAAAATTGTTTCCCATGATGGGGGAGTCTAGTACGAGAGGGCATGACTTAAGGATTGAAGGGCGCCCATTCAGAACAGAGATGCGAAGAAATTTTTTTAGCCAGTGGGTGGTGAATCTATGGAATTTGTTGCTACAGGTGGCAGTGGAGGCCAAGTCATTGGGTGTATTTAAGGCAGAGATTGATAGGTATCTGAGTAGTCAGGGCATCAAAGGTTATGGTGAGAAGGCAGAGGAGTGGGACTAAAAGGGAGAATGGATCAGCTCATGATAAAATGGCAGAGCAGAATCAATGGGCCAAATGGCCGACTTCTGCTCCTTTGTCTTATGGTCATAAGATATAGGGAGCAGACTTAGGCCACTTGGCCCATTGAAGATGCTCCGCCATTTCATCATGTTGATCCATTTCCCTCTCAAGCCCATTCTCCTGCCTTCTCCCTGTAACCTTTCATACCCTGACTTATCAAGAATCGACCAACCTCTGCTTTAAATACACCCAGTGACCTAGACTCCACACCTGCTTGTGGCAATATATTCCACAGACTCACTACCCTCTGGCTGAAGAAATTCCTCCTTATCTTTGTTCTAAATGGACATCCCTCTGTTCTGAGTCTGTGCCCTCTGGTTCTAGACTTGCTCACTATAAGAAACATCCTCTCCACTTCCACACTATCTAGGCCTTCCAATATTCAATCGGTTTCAATGAGATCCCCCTCCCTTAATCTTCTAAATTCCAATAAGTACAGGCCGAGATCCATCAAGCTCTTCTCATGTGATAAGCCTTTCATTCCCAGAATAATTTTTGTGAACTTCTTTTGAACCCTCTCCAATGTCAGCACCTTATTTCTTAGATAAGGTGCCCTAAACTACTCACAATACTCCAAGTGAGGCCTCACTAGTGTCTTATAGAGCCTCAGCATTGTATCCTTGTTTTATATCCTAGTCCTTTCAAAATGAATGCTGACATTGTACTTGCCTTCCTCACTACCAACTCAAGTCCCATTGTGTCTTAGATTTTTAAATTTTCTCTCCATTTAGCAAGCAGTCTATGCTATAATTCCTTCTACCAACGTGCATGATCATACACTTTCAGACACGGTATTCTAGATACGATCTGAGTAGAAAAATTTGCCCTTCAGAACCCTCTAAACTTCTTATCCATGATCCCAAATCTGCGTCCTCTAACCTCTGATATGGAGAAATATTTCTTGTCTATCTTTTCTATACCTGTCAAGATTACAGTATGTCAATCATGCCCCCACTCTTAACCACTTCTGCTCCAGGGAAAACAGACACAGCTACTCTCTCGTCATAACTGGTCCATTCTGGGCAACATCCACTGCACCTTCTCCAGTGCTATCATGTCCTTCCATGGTGACCAGCTGAGGTGTGACTAATATTTTACTAAGTTGGAGTTCCTTGTTCTTCTAGTCAATGCCCGACCAGTGAAGACCAGTATCCCATCTGCCACCGTCATCATGTTACCTATCAAACAAATGGCATGGGTAATACAGATATTATTACTTTTACTTTAATTTCTAAAAGCAGACCTATGAATGTCTTTTTGCTGCATTAGCTTTTTCCTAATCAAAGTAGTTGTACACTGGCCCTTGGAAGAAAATTCAGATAACTGGGTTGAGTGAGTGAACATTACTTTTGAGCAAATCACACGTCAAAGTTAATTTTTTATCAAAGTGCATCATCAAATACTACCCTGAGATTTATTTTCTTGCAAACATTCACAGTAGAACAAAGAAATACAATAGTATCAATGGAAAATTACACAAAAGTTGGCAAATTATGCAAATAGAAAAAGAAACAAGTAACAATAAAAAAGGAGATAAATAAAATTCAGAATATACATTGTAGGGTCCTTGAAAGTGAGGCCAAAGTTTGTGTTCAATGACCAGTTCAATGTTGTGAGTAAAGATATCCATACTGGTTCAATATCCTGATGATTGTAGATTATTGTTCCTGAACCTGGTGATATGGGACCTAAGGCTCTTGTACCTCCTTCCTGATGGTAGCAGTGAGAAGAGAGCATGGCCTGGATGGTGAGGGTCCTTGATGGTTGACACTGCTTTCTTAAGGCAGTGCCCTTTGTAGGTGTGCTCAATGGTGTGGAGGGCTTTTCCTGCATCCATCACTTTTTATAGACTTTTCTATCTTGGGCCCTGGTGTTTCCATACCAGATTGTGATGCAACCAGACAGGACACTCTCTACTATGCATCAGAGATTTAGATGACATGCTTAAACTGTGAAAATTTCTAAGAAAGTAGAGGAGCTGCTGTGCTTTCTTTGAAACGGCATTTTACGTGCATGTCCCAGGATGGATCCTCTGATAGAATAACGTCCAGGAATTTAAAGTTACTGACTGTCTTCACCTCTCAAATGAACAATGGCTGATGGACTACAGACTTTTCCTCCTACAGTCAATAATCAGCTCTTTGTTTTGCTGGTGTTGAGTGAAAGTTTGTTGTGTAGATTTTCAATCTCCTTCCTATTTACTTATTCGTCACCATCTTGTTTTGACCAACAACAGTGTTGTTGTCAGTAAACTTGAATATGGCATTGGAGCTGTATTTGGCTTCACAGTCATAAGTATAAAGCAAGTGGAACCTGTGCAGATAGTGATTGTGGAGGAAATGATGCTAATTCTTACTGTCTGGGATCTGCAGCTGAAGAAATCAAGGATCCAGTTAGACTAGGAGGTATAGAGGCATAGGTCTTGGAGCCTAATTATCAGCTTTGAGGGGATGATAGTGTTAAATGCTGGACTGTAGTCAATGAAAAGCATCCTGATGTATGTATCTTCACTGAGAAGATGTTCCTGAGCTGAGTGGAGATCCAATAAAATGGCCTTTGCTGTTGAGCTGTTGTTGCACTAGGCGAATTGAAGTGGATCAAGGTCACTCCTCAGGCAGGAGTTGATGTGTTTCATCAACCTCTCAAAACACTTCATCACTACTGGCTGATAGTCGTTGAGGCAAATTACCACATTTTTCTCGGGCTCCGATATGATTGAAGCATGCTTGAAGCAGGTGGGTACCTCAGGATGCTGAAGCGAGAGGTTAAAGATATCAGTGAGCACTCCACTCCAGTCAGATGATTAACTCAGGTCTTCACTATGGAGGCAGAGTTATTGGATATATTTAAGGAACAGATAAGTAGATCATATCTTGCACTGTAGGGCATTCAGAGAAAAACAAGGTGGTAAATAATAGGGAAGAATCAGATTCACCTACTCTTACTTCTATTTCTTAAGTTTTTATAATGCAATGACAGCACTTGCTTCTGAGTACAAGCATCATAGATTTCAACAACACTTCAGACCTTAAGCAGTTGGTGAGTGGCAATTATTGGACTTCTCCTGGTCTTTCATTGCAATTACAATGGAACTATCACATAAACTATAGTTTTAACTCACAATTTATAAAAAGGGGTCATGTTTTATTTACTTAAAGCTATGCAGATGATATTTACGTTGTTTGTCTACATACTATGATTTTTCAACCACCACACTCTGTTCAAGGTGATCCTGAAGCCCCTACGAGTCCATTATCGAATGTCACAGCCAGAAATCTTCAGGCGTTATTTTAAATAATTAAAACGTTCTATACAAATATTAAAAGTATATGCTTGAACGCAGTTCCTTTCAATTTTAGACACAGCATCTTTGTTCTTCCCTGATCTAAATAAAGTTGATGCTTTAGAAACATAGAAAATAGGTGCAGGAGTAGGCCATTCGGCCCTTCGAGCCTGCACCGCCGTTTATTATGATCATGGCTGATCATCCAACTCAGAACACCGCCCCAGCCTTCCCTCCATACCCCCTGACCCCCGTAGCCACAAGGGCCATATCTAACTCCCTCTTAAATATAACCAATGAACTGGCCTCAACTGTTTCCTGTGGCAGAGAATTCCACAGATTCACCACTCTCTGTGTGAAGAAGTTTTTCCTAATCTCAGTCCTAAAAGGCTTCCCTTCTATCCTCAAACTGTGACCCCTCATTCTGGACTTCCCCAACATCGGGAACAATCTTCCTGCATCTAGCCTGTCCAATCCCTTTAGGATCTTGTATGTTTCAATCAGATCCCCCCTCAATCTTCTAAATTCCAACGAGTACAAGCCCAGTTCATCCAGTCTTTCTTCATATGAAAGTCCTGCCATCCCAGGAATCAATCTGGTGAACCTTCTCTGTACTCCCTCTATGGCAAGGATGTCTTTCCTCAGATTAGGGGACCAAAACTGCACACAATACTCCAGGTGTGGTCTCACCAAGGCCTTATACAACTGCAGTAGTACCTCCCTGCTCCTGTACTCAAATCCTCTCGCTATAAATGCCAGCATACCATTCGCCTTTTTCACCGCCTGCTGTACCTGCATGCCCACTTTCAATGACTGGTGTATAATGACACCCAGGTCTCGTTGCACCTCCCCTTTTCCTAATCGGCCACCATTCAGATAATAATCTGTTTTCCTATTTTTGCCACCAAAGTGGATAACTTCACATTTATCCACATTTAATTGCATCTGCCATGAATTTGCCCACTCACCCAACCTATCCAAGTCACCCTGCATCCTCTAAGCATCCTCCTCACAGCTAACACTGCCACCCAGCTTCGTGTCATCCGCAAACTTGGGGATGCTGCATTTAATTCTCTCATCCAAGTCATTAATATATATTGTAAACAACTGGGGTCCCAGCACTGAGCCTTGCGGTACCCCACTAGTCACCGCCTGCCATTCTGAAAAGGTCCCGTTTATTCCCACTCTTTGCTTCCTGTCTGCTAACCAACTCTCCACCCACATCAATACCTTACCCCCAATACCATGTGCTTTAAGTTTGCACACTAATCTCCTGTGTGGGACCTTGTCAAAAGCCTTCTGGAAATCCAAATATACCACATCCACTGGTTCTCCCCTATCCACTCTACTAGTTACAAACTCAAAAAATTCTATGAGATTCGTCAGACATGATTTTCCTTTCACAAATCCATGTTGACTTTGTCCGATCATTTCACCGCTTTCCAAATGTGCTGTTATCACATCCTTGATAACTGACTCCAGCAGTTTCCCCACCACCGACGTTAGGCTAACCGGTCTATAATTCCCTGGTTTCTCTCTCCCTCCTTTTCTAAAAAGTGGAGTTACATTAGCCACCCTCCAATCCTCAGGAACTAGTCCAGAATCTAACGAGTTTTGAAAAATTATCACTAATGCATCCACTATTTCTTGGGCTACTTCCTTAAGCACCCTAGGATGCAGACCATCTGGCCCTGGGGATTTATCTGCCTTCAATCCCTTCAATTTACCTAACACCATTTCCCTACTAACATGTATTTCGCTCAGTTCCTCCATCTCACTGGACCCTCTGTCTCCTACTATTTCTGGAAGATTATTTATGTCCTCCTTAGTGAAGACAGAACCAAAGTAATTATTCAATTGGTCTGCCATGTCCTTGCTCCCCATAATCAATTCACCTGTTTCTGTCTGCAGGGGACCTTTGGTGTCTGATTGGAAATTATACAGGATCAAAAGATAGAATTCAAACAAATAATCGAACTGAGTCCTGTTTCTTGCTGTAATGATCTCTAATATAGTCAGTTTAAAAGAATTCTGATGAGATACAGTTTAAGAGCAAACCCTTCTTAAATTATTTCACATGATGAATAACATTGCACTGATTTCTTAAAAAGTTTCATCTTGGCATTAACAATATTGTAGGAGTTCAAAATTCACCTACTGCCAGAAGGGGTCCATTTTGCTGTTTAGAAGTCTTTGATTTAGATTGGCAGCCTTAATACCTGAACCAATCAGCATCCTTAAATGCCTGAACCAATCAGGGTCCTAACTATGTTGTTTAAGATTCTTATATTACTTTCCTGATTTCAACTTCCCAATTAACCATGGGGTGTAGAGATTAGCAGGCAGGCACCTTTATTGCTATTAAAGACTTCACAAATTCTGGTCAGGGAAAAATGAAACAGCTTTGTGATATTACCATAATTTTCTTTTTAGAATTCCTTGTAGATTCCTACATGCTTTTTTTTCTGAACAGTATTCCAACTACCTTCTGCCCTTTCCTTCAATTCTGCAGACTAGCTTCACTCTTTGCTCTTACTAATAACATACTTGTCCCAAGAGCTGTCTGTTTTTACACATGATTAAGGATTTGTGGGGCTCATGGGGTTTTACTGCATGTAAGTGGGTCCTTTGATCAACTGCCTCAGTGCTGATCTTTTTGCCCTTCTGCACTACTCCCATTTGCCTGGCATATATTTGTATCTTACAATGCTTTGTCTATTTAAGTGTCTGTCTAAATGTCTCTTAGACATAATGATTGCATCTGACTCTCTCTGACAGCCACACTCTGAATAAAAAAAAGTCTCCCTCAAATCCCCTTCTAATCTACTTCCAGCCGTCTTAAACCTATGTTCTCTTGATTTTGATTGCCCTACCATGGGAAAAACATTCCGACTATCCCTTATTATTTTCTCAGGTTATCCCTCAGCCTCATTTGCTCCAGGGAGGACAACTCTCTCCAGCCCAGCCACATACTTCCTATAGTATGAGTAGTATGACTGAGGGGAGACCTAATTGAAACCTATCAAATGGTGAAACATCTTGATAGATTGAATGTGGAGAGAATGCTTCCTATGGTGGGAGAGTCTCAGACCAGAGGACACAGCCTCAGAATTGAGGAGCACCCTTTTAGAACGGAGATGAGGACGAATTTCTTCAGCCAGAGAGTGGTGAATTTGTGGAATTCATTGCCACGGACAGCTGTGGAAGCCAAGTCAGTATATATATTTAAGGAAGAGGGTGATAGATTCTTGATTGGTCAGGGCATGAAGAGATACAGAAGAAGGCAGGAGATTGGAGCTGAGATGAAAAATGGATCAACTGGAGCAGACTTGATGAGCCCAATAGCCTAATCCTGCTTCTTTATCTTATGGTCTTATAGTGTGGTGACCAGATCTAAACACAATACTCTGTGCAGTTTCACCAGTGTTTTGTAAGGTTTAATGCAAAGAAAATTGGGAATCCAGAACATGGGGACATGATTTTTAAATTATGGCTGAGTTGTTATGAAATGAAATTCAATGGTATTTTTCAATTCTAAAGCCCTGCTGAGATCTGAAATATACTCAGCAAGCAGCTATGCTTGTTGGTCCTATTGAAAGATTACAAGCCATGTGTAGGGCATGAAAGGATAAATTGGTACATGGAGCTGGCAATCAAAGATCTAATAATTGGTAGAGCAGGCACAAGAGTTTGAGAGGCCTACCTCATGTACATTTGGAATGCAATTAGTGCTATCAGCAATTGTATTGAATTCAAATGAAGTACAGTTCTAAATAGTGAACAGAAAATATACAGTAGGGGTTGCCAAATGTTTCTATGCTATGGACCAATACCATTAAGCAAGGGTTCTGTGAACCCCAGGTGGGGAACACCTGGAGAGATTATGCTGAATCTTGATGAAACAGAGTATTGTACAAACATATTTAATTCTGTTCATAACACAAATAGAAGGATGTGACACCCCCAGCGATGGTGTAAGGTGGCACGATAGTGTAATACTCTGATATCACCAGCAAGTCAAGATCAATTCCTGCTACTGTCTCTACATTCTGCTTGTGACCACGCGGTTTCCTCTGGGTACTCTGGTTTCCTCCCACATTCCAAAGACGTATAGGTTAGTGGGTTAATTGGTCATGTGAGTGCAGTTGGGCAGGCAAGCCCACTAATTAAAATAAATCGATGAGGTAGGAAAGATTTAGTGGAATGCAGCTTTAGTACTGTTAAGTTTGTAAAAGCAGAGATTGCACACTTCAGAGCAAAGCTTTTCATGTGATTTCATCAAGATATTAAAAATCATGAGGGTTCGGACAGTAAAAACAAGAGGAATCTGTTCACATCAATAGAAGGGTGAAGAATCAATGGATGTAGGCCTGAAATGCCTTGCTGTCACGAGGAAAATATTTTCAAGCACTGAGTCATTGTGATCTGGATTGGCTCCCTCAGAGCGTGGTGACAGCAGGTTTAGTCATTGATTTCAGCAAGGAATTGTTGCAGAGCCAGACAGAAGAAGCTGGGAAGTGGGAGAGGACAGATTATCCACAGGGAGCCACTAAAGCTGGATGGGCCAAATGAGCACCTCCTGTGCTGTCACAACTGTATAAATTCCTTTATCAGGCCTCCTGCTGTTGCCTTGATATACCGTATGTACAAATAGACTTCATTATGCATGTATTGTATTCAGTTTCAAGAAATGGTATTTAGACAGTTATTTTTGCCTCACCTTATGAAATTTACAGGATTTTTACAACTTTATTATGGCATGTCATTCCTCATTCAAATTACCAGCGTTAATAAGCTCTCTAACCAAAATAAATGTGTATATATTGATGTGAGTTAATTTACTGGTGGCTAAGATAATGAGTGACAGTCTCATTGCTCTGGATTGCCCAGAATTCTAATGTAACAGTCTGTTACTTCTAGTTACCTCTAGATCCCACAGAAAAGAAAAGGGTGGGACAAAGAATCGTTCAACACCAACACCCACAAATTTTATGACTTTTTCTGACAGATATTGGTCTTAAAAGCAAATGTATGTTAACCAAAGATACCCTTATAACAGATAATAATTCAAAACAAGTTGTGGGTGGGATAATAATCTATCATATACTATATAAATTAAAGCTCATGACTTATCATTTGATAATTGTGAAAAAAGATGTTAGATTGAAACTGCAAAAATATACAACTTTTACCTCTTCCACACCAGTGTGCTGCATCCTAAACTCAAAATGTGGCCTTCTTTATATTAAGGATAACAAATACAATTTAGGTGTTGGCATCCAGTCCACAAGGGTGACCCTGATCTTTAAATCCACCTGAACTTTGGCATCCAATGACATTTAATATAACTTTGAGGAACAATGCCTGAAGGGATATAACAACTTTCTGCTCTTAAAACCAAACTCAACAGCTTCAAATATTGCAGGATTGTCTCCCCCATTTTCCAATTATTTAACTTGCTTTACCTTTCCTCTTTCCTTTGCTATAATCTGGGAATGGGGACAAGTACCCAAAATTGCCAAAGGGAGTTATCGTTAGGATCCCTAAGAAAGGATTGCTAAGTGCTTGCAACAATTGGCATGGCATCGCACTTCTGTCAGTGCCCAGCAAGATTCTCACCAAAGTCATTTGTCCAACGGATTACAGATGCTGTTGATGTGTGCTTGAAGAAAGAGCAAGCTGGCTTCAGGAGAAACAGTGTCTGTATCAACCAGATCTTCACGCTGCCTAACTTGATAGAACAGCGCACAGAGTGGTAGAGACAATTTGTATGTGAATTTTGTGTACTTTGAAAATGCTTTTGATAGCATCCATGGGGAGAGCATCTGGTGAATTTCCAGATCATATGGGATCCCTTCCACAATTGTCCAGCTTATCCAGAGTTTCCATCCTAAATTCTCCTGCACAGCTGGGGACTGCAGTTTGAGCTCTGAAGTCAAGACAGGAGTCAGGCATGGCAATGAGACGTCGGCGATATTGTTTAACCTGGTGATTGACTGGGTTGTGAAGTAAAGAACAAAACATAAGCAGAGAGTCATTAGGTGGATTCTATTCCCTACTTTAGAAGACCTGACTTTGTGGATGACCTCAGATTGCTATCACATAGACACCAGCATCTGCAACAGAAAACTCTGCACCTGTGTACCTCTGGTGGACAGGTTGGACTCAGAGTCAACCAGAGAAAGACTGAGACTTTGGCTCTCAATGTAGAGTCTCCGCCTCCTGTCAAGGCATATGGTGTCGACTTACCCAGCAACGAGATTCACCTACCTGGGCAGCGTCATTCAGTAGCATGGTGGGACCAAGGACGACATCCAGTGCAGATTCAGCAAAGCTAGAAATGTCTCCAGATCAATGAGCAACATATGGGGATCACCCAATTACAGTGCCCACGCCAAGGTGAAGCTGTACCAGAGCTGTGTTGTGTCCACACTCTTGTATGAGTCATAATCCTGGTGCATGACAGAGAACAACCTTGCCGAACTGGCAACATTCCACAGCATGAGCCTCCGGAAGATCCTCCGTATTTCCTGGCCAAGAAAGATCTCCAAACATGCCCTGCTCCTTCAATGCCACCAAGAGGACATGGCCACAATCACTATGAGGAGATGTTGGAGATGGATTGGTGATATGGTGAGAACAGAAGCCAACTCCATCATCAAGACAGCACTTCACTGGACCCCTGAAGGATGGATGAAACACAGGAGACCAAAGGCAACTTAGCGCCATACTGTAGAGGCAGAAATGAGGGCGCTGAACCACACCTGTGGCAGAATAGAGAAGATAGACAAGGACAGACAGAAGTGGAAGACCTTCACTGATGCTCTAACGCCCACTGCGTACTAGGCAGTAACTACCTAATCTTCCTTGTTTCACATGGCATCTGTCACCTCCTAATCATACTCTCCAAAGCAAGGATTTTATTATTCATTAGCCTTCATGACTATAGGCCCTAGGGAGTGTTGCAGACCAGAGCGACCTCAGAGTGGAGATATAGAAGAATTTAAAGTAGCTGATCCTCTCCATCTCTGATGCCCTGGAAAGGATTGGCTCTTCTCCTGTAGTTAACAACCAGCTCTTTGGTTTTGTTAACACTGAATGAGAGGTTGTTGTTGTGGTACCATTCAGCCACGTTTTCAATCTCCCTCCTGTATGCTGATTGATCAGTAGCTTTGATTCAGTCTACGACAGTGGTGTCATCAGCAAACTTAAGTATGGTGTTGGAGGTATACTTAACCTCACGGAATAAAATGATAGAGATCGGGGCTAAGCACACAGACTTGTGGTGCACCTGTGCTGATGGTGATTGCGGAGGAGATGTTGTTGCCAATCGAAACTGACTGGGGTCTGCAAGTGAGGAAATTGAGGGTCTAGTTGCCCAAGGAGGTATCGAGGCTAGTCTTGGAGCTTTATTGATTGGTTTTAAAGGGATGATAGTATTGAGTCCTGAGCTGTAGTCAATGAAGAGCATCCTAATGTATCATTCTTTACTATCCTGATGTTCTGGGTTCGAGGAAAAGCCAAGGAAATATCAACTACTTTTGACCTGTTGTGATGATGGCAAAATGGTGTGGATCCAACTCACTCCTCAGGGAGGAGTATCATCACCCACCGGTGGTCTTTCATTGATTCTGTTATGATTATTGTACTTATTGAGTACACACTCAAGAAAATGAACCTCAGGGTTGTACATGGTGACATATATCTACTTTGATAATAAGTGTGCTTTGAATTTTGAACTTCTCAAAGCACTTCATCATAGTGGATATGAGTACTACCGGATGATAATTATTGAGGCAGATTGCCACTTCCTTCGTTGGCACTGGTTTAATTGAAGCCTGCTTGAAACAGGTAGGTACCTCAGACTGGCATCACTTGTGTCATTCAATCACTCGTGTTTCTAGTTTAACACACGCTTTCCTTTGTTCTCTCCACTTCTCTTTTCACTGCAGTTTTACATTTCTTTAATCTCCAAATCTTTTCCCAGTTCTGAGGAGGAGTCTTTGCCCTGAAACTTTGTTCTATTTCTTGTTCCACATATGCTGCCCGACCTGCTGAACATTCCCAACAAGTGCAGCTGCTGTTTCAGATTTTGAATGTCTGCATGATTTTGCTTTCAGCTGTGAATTGTTGTCCTGTTATTTTTATATTATTTAAGCTGTTACTTTCTGGATTTATCAACTCTGAAATTCACTGTAGAGTTAATCAGTTGCGCCATTTCGTCTCTGTCACTTAGCTTATCAGTAGCTGTTTGAGTCTCAAAGAGTCAGATGCCTTGGTGTTGATCATGTTTGAGTGACCTTCAGCAGGAAAGGTCACTGGCTACAGTCTTCAGATGAAAAGGTCGTTGGGTGTAGTCTACTGTCACTATAAGACTTGTATGTGTGCAAGACAAAGAAGCAGGCAGAGAAATCATTGCGGATACAACTCACGCTGCAATCCTGCAATCCACCTTTTCCAAAAGTTCCCTTCTGGAAAGCACTATAGGGTGAATAAAACAAAAATCTTCATTCCATCTTGTAAGTTTCTTCACCCATGCGCTTAATCTGATCAACCATTCTAGTTACCTCCTCCACCCCCTCTATCTATATCATCCATCACTGCACTGTAAACACTTTAAACCACTTTTTATAATGCTTTTACATTGTAAGTACTTTCTGGTATTTATATATTAACATGCATTTTATTCCATATTTGTACTTTGAATTCTAACTTTGTATTTTATATAGTTCTTTAATCTTTGTTATCTGCTATTAATATGGTAGTGCCCTGCATATCATATAGACAGCTAGTATGCAATATCCATAGTTGGCACCAAAAAACAGAGGGTCTCAATATACTTTGTAATTGTTAAATATTATTTTTTTTGTTGAATGTTGTAGTCCTGACCAACACGCCACAGACATTTCCTCATACGTGTAAATATATATGGTGAATAAAGTTGATCCATTAGGCACTGTGTCACATGAAAAGGGATCAGGTAAATCTGAGAGAGACCTGAATTAGGTTTAATATCTCTGGCACATGTCTTGGAAGCTGTTGTTTTGCAGCAGCAGTACATTGCAATACCTAGTAATAAAAATCATAAATTACCATAAGAAATATAAAATAAGTAGCGCAAAAAGAGAGGAAAAATAGTGAGGTAGTGCTCATGGCTTCATTGTCCATTCAAGAATCTGATGTGGAAGGAGAAGAAAATATTCTTGGGATGTTGAGTGTGTGTCTTCAGGCTTCTGTACCCCCTTCTTGATAGTAGTAATGACAATAGGGTATGTCATGTGTGATGGGGGTCCTTAATGATGGATGCTGCATTTTTAAGGTATGCTTGATGCTGGGGAGCCTCGTTCTCCTGATGGAGCTGTCTGAGTTTACAACTGTCTGCAGCATTTTCTGATCCCGTGCAGTGTCCCCTCCATACTAGAAGGTGGTGACACCCCACTGTACGTCTGTAGAAATTTGCGAATGTCACTGGTGATGTACCGAGTCTACTCCAACTCCTGATGAAATATAGCCACTTCTTTGTAATTGCACCAATATGTTGGATCCAGGGTATATCTTCAGAGAGGTTAACACCCAGGAAGTTGAACTCTTTCCACTTCTGATCCGGCATATTTTCCCTCAAATTCCCCTTCCTGAAGTGCACAATCAATTCCTTGGTCTTACTGATGTTGAGTGCAAGGTTGTCATTGTGACACCACTCAACCAGCTGATCTACCTCACTCCTGTACGCCTCCTCGTCACCATCTAAAATTCTGCCAAGCATAGTGTCACGTGATCGGCAACAATGAACATATCGAGTCAGGATTTATAAACAGACATTTATTAAACCCTGATAAACAATGGAAAAAAACGAAAACCCTAACCGGAAGTAAACGGCTATGCGGCCATTCAGTAAACCGCTACTCAGTACTAGTTCTTGAAGCTATAAATGCGAAACCAGTTCTTAAAGCAATGAATTCAAATGGTAAATTTCAAAGTCCAAGAGATTTATACAGTCAATTAGGAGAGACTTTCATGTAGTAATGAACTCCTCGAAGACACGATGTCACTGCCACTCCGAGTCGGATTCTGCCTCGTCCACAGAATTCAAGACGATGGAAATAAAACAATTTAAAGGCACTGACCTTCCTCCATAGAATAGGTCCTGCACAGCCTTTCTGCCACTTTTAGCAGAGGCTATCTCATGTAGATCACTTTCTTGAACGGATTCAATAATGGTCGATCCTTTCCAAACCCGTCGAACGTCTCCTTCAGGGTCCCGTCTTCACTCTCCAATGTTACTGAAAAGATACATTGACAGACCTGGCAGCGATTGGTCAAACTGCTGGCTCAGATTTCTGTACCTTACATTAGAACATAAAACTCCGTTTAAAATCAAAACTGCGTCATAATGCAAATACACAGCGGAGCGGAGTATCTCATTGACGTCCTAACTGGAAAACTAACTGCGTCACCAGGGGTCTTCCCTTTTATACCGTGGTGAACATGTTATCATGTGACCTCACATCGGCGAGAAAATTACATCAGGTAACCTCCAAAAGACCATTACATCATTCTCACAAGAAAGTCACAAGATCTCCGTGAGATATGTAACAATAGGCAAATTTACAAATAGTGTTTGAGCTGTGCCTAGCTACACAACTGTGGGTGTAGAAAGAGCAGAGAAGTAGGCTAAGTAGGCATCCTTGAGGTGCACCAGTGTTGATTGCCAGCAAGGAGGAGATGTTATTTCTGATCTGCACAGACTGTGCTCTCCTGGTGAGGAACTCAAGGATCCAGTTACAGAGGGAGGTTTAGAGGTTCAGTTTTTGGAACTTGTTGATTAGAACTGAGGGTATGATTGTGTAGATTGCTGAGGTGTAATCATTAAACAGCAGCCTGATTACTATTACTATTGTCTAGGTGATGCAAGGCCGAGTTGAAAGCCAGTGAGATCACATCCGCTGTAGACCTATTGTGGTGATAGGCAAATTGCAGCGGATCCAGGTTCTTGCTTATGGCAGTAGATGTGAGTGTCACTGGGCAATAGTTGTTGAGGCGGTTCACTTAATTCTTCTTGGGCACTGATGTGATTGTTGCCCTTTTGAAGCAGGAGGGAATCTCAAACTGTAGCAGTGAGAGTTTGAAGATGTTCTTGAGCACTTCCACCAGTTGGTTGGCACAGGTTTTCAGAGCCCTACCAGGTACAGCATCAGAGCTTGGCACTTTGCAAGGGTTCACCGTCTGGAAAGACATTCTGATGTTAACCTCAGAGATGGAGATCATAGGGTCACCAAATGCTTCAAAGATTCACACAGGTGTGGTTTTACTCTCGCTTTCAAAGTGTGCATGGAAGTCATCAAACTCATCTGGGAGTGAAGTATCACAACCGTTCTAATGTTAGGTTTCACATTGTAGAAAGTAATGGTCTGCAAAACCTGCCAGAGCTGATGTGCATCCATTTCCAGCTCTAACCTCAATTGGAATTGTTTTCTCGCCTTTAAAATAGCCTTCCTTAAGTCAAACCTGGACTTCTTGTATAGTTCTAGATCACCAGTGTTAAAAGCCACAGATCGAACCCTCAGCAAATGTGGAAACTTCTGGTTCATCCATGGCATTTGGTTTCGGTATGTCTGATTGCTCTCGAAGGCACACACTCATTCTCATATATCTTGATGAAGTTGGTGATAACTGCATAATATTTATTCAGACTCAAAGATGAATTCCTGAATATTGTCCAGTCCACTGAATCAAAGCCGTCCTGTAAGCACTCTCCTACATCCCTTGACTATATTTACTTGGTCCTCACCACTGGTGCTGCAGTCTTCAGTCTCTGCCTAAATGCTGTGTGTAGAAATGCAGCCAGGTAATCAGACTTTCCAAAGTGTAGATGTCGAATAGCACAGTAGCATTCTTGATGGTCATATAACAGTGGTCAAATCAGTTAACTCCTCTGATTCCAGAGGAGATAGGTTGGTGGTAGGTGTTTGGAGACTTCATCAAGCTGGCCTGGTTGAGATCTCTCGCAGTGAGAGGGAAGGCATCAGGATGTGCAGTGTTGTGCCTGCTGTTACTTTGCTCAGCTCCTCCAGTGCCTGCCCGACATTAGCCTGAGGTGGAATGTACACTGCTACCAGGATGATGGCGGAAAACTTCCTTGGCAGATAAAATGGACAACATTTGACCTCTAGATGTTCTAGCTGAGCAGGACCAAGACAGAATCTTTGCTGCATCATCATGAGTTATTCATAAAACATACTTCACCTCTTCAACCTCAAGAGGCTGACCTGTCCTGACTTCATGGAGAATGGTGAAGCCACCAGGCTGAAGAGTTGCTTCCAAACTTGCGGGTGTGAGCCATGTTTCTGTAAAGCAGAGTACCCAGCAGTCTCTGATGTACCATTGGTATAGGAATCTTACTCTGAAGTATTCAAAATTATTTTCTGGAGACTATACATTATCCAGTAGGATATTTGAGAGTGGAAGTCCTCTGTATTTCTATCATACCTGTAGGCCAGCATGGTGTCCCTGCTCCTGTTTTCTGAAAGGAGAACTGTATTCACGATCCGAGTCTGCCATCTAAGGCTCATTGATTTTGAATATTGATAGATTTTTTAAACATCTTAAAATGATGCTGCTTATTGAAGTACCTATCGCTGTGACTCTGGATTTCAGCTGTAGTAGCCCAAAATGGGAATATTTGATGATTCCCATCAAAGATGCATGCAAAGAGTCGCCACATAGTAGCACCATCTTACCACGACTGGGTCTAAGGTCTGAGTGGGGTGAGAGGCCAGAGGTCATGGGGAGGAAGATGAAAGTGTGTGTGAGGGTTCAAATACTGGTCAGTAATGAGGAAATGGTGTATGATTTCTTGGAAGATGGGAGTTCACTCTGATGTTAGATCAAATGATCACTGATTTGTGTGATCAAGGCTTGAGGGTGACTGGGGCCTAGGATGATGATGGAGGCTTTGGTCACGGGATTGGGGCTTGAAGGTTGGATGATGAGGGTTCAGTCAAATGTAATATAGGGTGCCCAGGGGTCAGGTACTCAAGGCCTTAGAGGCTCAGGTCATTAGGGCCAGGGAATTGTATAATGAATTGTATGATGTTTGGAGCACCAAGGTTCAAATCACTAGGCCTAGGGATTGCATGGAATTAGGACGTATATGAATATGAAAATGAACCTGAGCTATGCTGTTCATCTATTTCCACAGTTCAGTGAGATCATGGCTAATCTTTTACCTCATTGCTCCTTTTCTGCCCTAACACCATATCCCTAGATTCCCTTAATATCCAAAATCTATCAACCTCTGTCCTGAATAAACACAGTGGCTGAGTCTCGACTGCCCTCAACGGGGAGCAATTTCAAGGATTCGCCCTTCCCTGGGTAAGGAAATTTCTTCTCAACTCAGTCCTGAGTTCTCAACCATTTATTTTTTAGATAGTGATCCTTGATTCTACCGACAAAGCATCATCCAGTGTATCTACTCGGTCAAGTCCTGTAAGAATTTTTCAGTTTGAGTGGGAGTGCCTTTCACCTTTCTCAACTTTAGAGCATAGATCTAGTCAATAAGACAAAACATGTTATCCTGGAAACCACTCTAGTCATCCTTCATTATTCTCCCTCCAAAATTTCCATTCCAGCATCAGAGATCTGCAGACACTCCTCTCCTCACTGCAATGACAACATGAAAAGCTGAGCGTGTTCCTTAGTTCAGTTTTAATTAGGGATGGGCAATTAGTGTTCAGTTTGTTTGTTGATGCACAGATCCTGAAAACATAATATATTTTTAAAGATTTGGGTATGTCTCTCAGCTCAGAATCAGACCCAGAGTACTTGCCAACATCAGCTGTAGCCTCAGTGCATCTCCACGACTAAGAAGTGCAAGCCAGCTTTAAGTAGTGTAGGCAAGCGTTTAAGTGGCGCTATCCAACCATGAAATTGGACCCCTGTTGAGGCAATAAACCAATAAACAGTGTGGTTATTGCTGAGTGTACACAGTCAGCATGTAAATGAGGACTCTGCATCAAGTGGACGCACTGCCTGTGGTGGTAGTAATGGGGCTGGCTTACATGAACAATGTAATCCCTACAGTTGATTGTAGGGTGTATCTGTTTCAGCTCCCAAAATCTGTTATTTACTTTTATGAATTCTTTTGGGCTTATTTTTAATATATTCTGTCAAGATAGATAATTTTTTGGAACAGGAGGTGTAAGACAGTAAGGAGAGGACCTTAAAGTTGCCCTCACATTTCAGATGCTCAGTGCTTCCATTTCCCCTGCTACACATATATTTTTTGATTTTTCTCCACTGCCGGTCATTCCTGGGATGAATCCTTGCACTGTAGAAATTCATCAGGTAATTCAGGTTGTAAATCACACTCCAGCTGAAGGTGCATTTTCCTCATCACATGCAGCAGACCGAGTGAAGGCATTCACCATTCAATTAGAAATCTTGAGCAGAAAAGGCACTTAAAATCACGGCTATTTCTTCAACGGCACAGCTTAAAGGCCATGAGCAGGTCCTCAGTCCAGCTCTGGGAACGGTACCAAGTAAGCTCCCTTTAATTTATTCCTTCACCTATAATCTTTTGCCATCTTTCTCCTTCCCTTGACTTTGTCCTAACACTCCAAATCACAGCCACTGGCCAGCCTCTGAGCTCTAATCCCACTCTGTCCATGATTTCCCTCCCTCAGGTTGAGTCCTGTCACTGAACCCACTAAACCTTGTTGCGTGCCTCAATCCATAAAATTTCTCAACTCCAAACCATAACTCTCAGCCCTAATCCATAACTCTGACAACTCTCCATCCAGACTCTATGCAGTACCAAACCCATGCATGTCCCTCCAACTTCTGGACCACAGCTTCATTCCCAACTGCTTGGCTTTACCTGCTATTTTCCTTTGGGATGAATTTTCAAATTATCTGGCTCACAACCAATAAAGTAATTGGTTCACCACAGAAGAACAGAAGACAAAGAATTTAGAGTCATAGAAATATAGTGTTGTATAGCCATAGAGAGGTACAGTACTGTGTCCGCACTGAGAATCAGGCGGACACTTACACCAATACTACCCTAATCGATTTTATTCTCCCCATATTTGCATCAACGCACTCGGAATGATATAAAGTAGCCGATTAAGCTGGCTTCACATTTTTGGAATGTGTTGGTGGGGAACTCTAGATAGTAGTGAGTCTGTGGAATGCTCTGCCACAGACTGCAGTGGAGGCCAAGTCCGTGAGTATGTTTAAGGTGGAAGTTGATCGTTTCCTGATCAGTCAGAGCCTCAAAGGATATGGCGAGGCGGCAGGTGTAGGGGGTTGAGTGGGATCCAGGATCAGCCATGATGGTTTGGCGGAGCAGACTCGATGGGCTGAATGGCCTAATTCTGCTTCTATGTCTTGTGGTCTTATGCAATAGAGATTTTTTAATCTCAAGGTTTTATATTTTGGACAGAGTCTTAAGAACTACTGAACGTGTATTATGCAGCGTTTCAGTAAGTACACTCTCACTCACAATTAAGTGGTAAATTGTAACTTATGCCATGTAGTAACTTCTCTTGGTGAGATAACTGACCCAAAAGGATCAAAAGGTAATTCCAAGAAATACTGAATGTGTGTTAAACATAGGATGCATCAGAATTCCAGGCACCAGATACGTAGCAATGGGATGTTTATCCCTGGACCTGTCACAGAAAATGGGGAAAATGTCACTGATAAAAGGACAGGTTGGAATAAAAACAGCATTTTACAAATATACAGGTCCTCGCTAGCTTATGAACACTCAACATATGAGTGAGCATTTGGGAGACAGGTGGTGTGAATGTTCTGGCTGCTGTAGGGCTACAGACATCTCCTACCATGTGGGAACTTGGTCCATGGATCCATGTATGAGTGAGGTTACAAGCAGTTCACAGGTGAGTCCCTTTGTAACCTGGGGTGGACCTATAATTCAGAATTAGATTTATTATCGCCTACATACAGTATCTCATGAAATTTACTGTTTTGCAGCAGCAGTATACTGCAAGACATATCATACATTACAAACATAAGTAAATAGTGCAAAAAAGGAAGCTCAAGGTAGTATCGATGGCTTCATCAAAGTTCAAACAGCTCAGCCTTTACACTGTTCACCTCTTGGAAGAATGGGTGTCTGTTCTCACAACTTCCTGAAGTCCACAAACAATTCCTTGGTCTTACAAATGTTGTTACACCACTGAACAAACCAATCTATCTCACTCCTGTACACCTCCTCGTCGCCCTCGAAGATTCTGCCAACAGCAGTGGTGTCATTGGAGTATTTATAGATGATGTTTTTGTCTAGCCATATTTTGTCCTTGTAGATGATGCAAGCTAATGATTTTGGATAATACAGTCATTTGTAGCAATCATCCAGACCTATCAGGCAGCATAAAGCATCCAAGAAATCTTCATTTACATCACACTCATTTACTATAGGAAAATGCTTCAAAGTATACTATGTGGTTGTTACCAAACGATATAGTTACCTACAAAATGATGAACTAAATTAGCACTAGAAACATTGATCTAAGATAGAGGAGTGTCTTCACAGAGAAAGGGAGGTAGAATGGTAGAAAGCTTTAGGGAGAGAATCCCAGAATGCAGATTTTTGGCAGCTGAAGACAAAACTGCCAAAATGCAAAGAATCAATCTGTGGTTGATTGTAAGGCCAACCACAGAGAGGAGTGGATACTTTGGACAGTAATGGGCTGAAGAACTTCACAGTGACATCAAGGATCATTAATAATGCAAATATTTGAAAGCAAGGTTCAAAATTTTTAAATTCAACAATTGTTTAAGCAGGAGTGAATGCAAGTCAACAAACTCAAAATGGGTGCGAGAGACCCTCGGGGATTTGGATGACCCGAGGTTTGGTGGGAACAGGTGGACTGAGGCCTGTCTATGATCAGAAGGTTCACGGTTAAGGATTTCAACAGTGGCTGAGCTGAAGTGGTGCTGGAGTTGGATAATGATATGGCAGTAGAAAGTGATCGCCTTTATGATAACATGGATCTGCAGTATGAAGATAATCCTGGGATCAAATGTGACACTTAGGGTTGCTGATGGTCCAGTTCAGTCACAGGATGTGAATGTAATGGAGCCAAGGGTCAATAATTTTTAGCAAAACCACACATGTTTTCCTGTTCTAATAATAAAATGTTCATTCCCAATGACAATAATACATTTCCCGTTTCTGACTGTTTCGTCTTCCTGAAAAGCTGCTCCACAGTTCTCCTACTCTGCCACATGAGACTCTGCTCCAACCTATCCAAGTGTAACTGGTGCATCTCCAGTGCTGAACTTCCTTCCTTTCACTGTGTCAGCACTTCCAGAGCCTCCTAAACATTATCCAGCCAGAGGCCATTAAGATGAACATGAGTGCTAGCTCCTTGATGCAGACATATAAAAAATAATTGATGATATTTTAAAGAAAATAACTTGTGAATTTGAAAATGAACAGAAGCAAAACATTCAAAAACACTGTTTCAGTATTTTGCAGTCTCATTCCGAACAAGGCAAGCTAGAAATTTGCAGAAACAACTTACAAGTGCACAAGCCTCAATACAAGTAAATTCAGATTACACATATCTCCTCAACAGCAAGTCCAGATGGCTGGGATGAACATTTGCTACAGTCAAGTTGTGGGGAAGCTTCAGTTTTTCTAAAATCAACTTGTCGTGAGATGATTTTCAACACAAACAGGCTCCCCCCAGTCCTTGCAACCCTTCCCCAACCCCATGCCCCCCCAAGACCTCCAACCCCCTAACAGATTTACTTGCTCTGATTCATCGATCAGCTCGGCTTACCAATCCATCATTAAAAGATGTTCTTACAGTGAAGAAAGATATTCAAAAGGCAATAAAATAAAACTTCCTTCCCACTGTATGTCTTGAATAGATCTCAGACTTTCAACTCCTTTGACACTTCAAGTGAAAATCACAATGGAGTAAGTAAATTCCTCCAAACCTATTTTAATCTATTAATTTTTGTTCTAAAGTTAAGGCATATCCTGAAGCCGTACTGCAGATATAACTTATCTATGTTTGAAATTCTATATATTTTATGAGATTGCTTAACAGACATCTTTGCAGGCAAGAGAGCCCAAGGTTTCTCTAAACTGTTCTTGTGTTTCTATTTATTGACACTGAGGTTAAACCACAACATGGATATTTCTGTTATGTCCTCTCGCCTGGATCTGGTCACGAAGCTATTTATGTGTGGTGATTGTGAGAGTTTTAACAAGAGTTTTTCAACTACTTAAACCTACCCAGAAATATAATTCACTAGTCTACATGCTTTGTTTAGTAAGGCTCCACAGTGGGTTGAAATACTGAGTGTTGTGGTTATGGAGTGAGACACTAGAGTTAATGAAGCTGGTAGATATAAAGTTTTTATACATCTCTGTAAGTAGGTGCTAGTAATATATAACTTATGTTAATCTAAGTTTATATTAACTTATGTTTCTCGTGTTGGTAATGTAGTGTGCTGCTGCTGCTTATAAAAGCTAATTTTCAAAGCACTTACACCCTGGGTATGTATGCCTAAGACAATGAACTTAAACTTGACTTAAACTTGATATTCTCTTTGAGTATAATTTCCTCAGATTTGAAGTATTTCAAGTTGTTATACTCTTAAGAACAAATATAAAAGCAGGCCATTCAATATAATTCCAATAGCTACCATAATAGTGCTTGTGTCAACATTTTAAGTCTGACAAATGGTTCCATAGAGATCCATATACAAAAGAGGGGACACTGTAACTGACAAGTCACCTTTGAATGGTCAGGCACTGAGGCTGGGACAAAGTCATTTATGTAGATGGTATAAAAGCTTCTGGACAGAGATCCAAAATTAGAGTTGAGAGGATGCATTCTATGGGTACACAAATTAATAGAGAAAACCACATAAAATGTTGGAGGAACTTAACAAGTCAGGCAACATCTATAGTACAAAATAAACAGTCAACATTTCAGGCCGAACGCCTATCTTCTTATTCTGACCTCTGTCTCAATCCTTTTCAATCCTGATGAAGCGCTTCAGCATGAAACATCAACTGTTTATTTCTCTCCATAGATGTTGTCTGACCTGCTGAGTTCCTCCAGCATTTTGTGCATTTTGCTTAAGAATCCCCATCATCTTCATAATTTCTTGTGTCTTTAATAGAGTAAATATGCCTATGATCATGTTTGATGTGCAAAGTGACAAAATAAGACTGGTATGAAAGCTTCCTTGATCTCAGTCAGAATGATTCAGTATAACATAGCCAGTGTTGATGCCCAGTTTGATGTAGGACAGTTAACATTCCAATGTTCTTATGCTCGGCTGATGCATGCAAAAACATTTTGTGGTCTTTTTGCAGACCACATCTCCAGAGTACCTTGCACTCAAAATATAGAAGTGTTTGTTTACAAGGCTGACTTTTAATTTCAAGCTGATTTCTGCTTGCAATTTACAGTTTTTTCCCATGAAGACTGCTTCTTTTTTGACTTAATGCCTGCTATATCCATAGTTCCAAAACTCCTGAATGCCTAACACTGAGTATTTCCACAATATCTTCCTTTTTATCTTTAGCTATTTATACTCTAACCATAGTTTGTAAGCCTTCATTATTTTCTTCTGGAGAGTTCACTGTAGTTTTGCTCAATGAGTACTTCATAAAGGTTTCATATCCATTTAGGAAATTAGCTGTTCTTAGTTCTGTCCTTATTGGAATCCTCTGGGCTTCCCTACATCCTTGATTCAGCTCTTACTATAATGGCAGTGTGACAATGTTGCATTCAGCTTTTGCTTTTATATTTCTTTCTAAGTCCCTCTTCGGCCTTCAGCTCCTGCTTTTGATATGGTTCTACATCCTCTTCAGTCCATTCTTTCTCTCAGTTGGCTTTGTCAAACTTGTTTTACTTTCTGTATTTTTTGTGGCTCATTTGGATGCAAGCACTTCAATCTGACAGTTGCTTTTCTTTGAGATGTTTTATTTTTATTTGTTTCCCTTAAGGTTTTGCTGGTATTCCTTTATCTGTGACTGAAATATTCATAAATCACTGTTATTCAATCTATTCTCATTTTTCACTGCTAGTAGTCATCCAGTTTCTGGTCGTATCTTAAACACCTTATCTGAGATTTAAAATAGTGCCGGTGAACTGTAGACAGTTGTTCCAAATATGTTTTCATATTTCAAGAATGTCCATTCGTACCCCCCCCATCCCTCCCCACCGATCTCCCTCCTGGCACTTATCCTTGTAAGCGGAACAAGCGTTACACATGCCCTTACACTTCCTCCCTCACCACCATTCAGGGCCCCAGACAGTCCTTCCAGATGAGGCGACACATCACCTGTGAGACTTTCAGTACGCTGGATGAACTCAACAGGTCGGGCAGCATCAGTTAGAAATGATGAGTCGACATTTCGGGCTGGAACCCTTCGTCAGGACTGAAGAATGAAAGATGGGGAAGGATTTGAAGAATACTTGTAGCTTCAGTTGAAAGACCAGTAATTTGAAAGACAAAGGGGTGGGGGAGGGGAAGCATTGAGGTCATAGACCTGAAAACAATGGGTCGGCGGCGACACATTCCCAGGAAGGAGACGTGGCTGTGGTAGTGGGTCTGAGTCAGGATGTGGTCAAAGAGTCGGAGAGAGGCGGAGGTCACAGAGAGGGAGCAGTGAGAGAGGGTCTCACTGAACTCCCGTCGAAGAGAGGATTTAAACTTCTTCAGGGTAGGCATATCTCGAAGAGACTTTGCAGCAGAGTAACGAATCGTAAACACAAAATAATCTGCAGATGCTGTGATCAAAGCAACACTTTCAGTACGCTGGATGAACTCAGCAGCCTCGGACAGCATCAGTTAGAAATGATGAGTCGCCATTTCGGGCCGGAACCCTTCGTCAGGACTGAAGAATAAAAGATGGGGAAGGATTTGAAGAATGCTTGTAGCTTCAGTTGAAAGACCAGTAATTTGAAATACAAAGGGGTGGGGGAGGGGAAGCATTGACGTCATAGCCCTGAAAACAATGGGTCGGCGGAAGCTTCACCTGTGAGTCGGCTGGGGTGATATACTGCGTCCGGTGCTCCCGATGTGGCCTTCTATATATTGGTGAGACCCAACACAAACTGGGAGACCGCTTTGCTGAACATCTACGCTCTGTCCGCCAGAGTAAGCAGAATCTCCCAGTGGCCACACATTTTAATTCCACGTCCCATTCCCATTCTGATATGTCTATCCATGGCCTCCTCTACTGTAAAGATGAAGCCACACTCAGGTTTGAGGAACATCACCTTATATTCCATCTGGGTAGCCTCCAACCTGATGGCATGAACATTGCCTTCTCAGACTTCCGCTAATGTCCCACCTCCCCCTTGTACCCCATCTGTTATTTATTTATATACACACATTCTTTTTCTCTCTCTCTTTTTTCTCCCTCTGTCCCTCTCACTATACCCCTCGCCCATCCTCTGTGTTTTTCCCCCCCTCCTCCTTTTCTTTCTCCCTAGGCCTCCTGTCCCATGATCCTCTCATATCCCTTTTGCCAATCAACTGTCCAGCTCTTGGCTCAATCCCTCCCCCTCCTGCCTTCTCCTTTCATTTCAGATCTCCCCCTCCCCCTCCCAGTTTCAAATCTCTTACTAGCTCTTCTTTCAACTAGTCCTGATGAAGGGTCTCAGCCCGAAACGTCAACTGTACCTCTTCTTAGAGATGCTGCCTGGTCTGCTGCGTTCACCAGCAACTTTTATGTGTGTTGCTTGAAATTCCAGCATCTGCAGATTTCCTCATGTATGCTTTTAAATATATCCCCTTTTGAATTAATCCCACTGCAATCTGCAGCACGTAACTTCCCTCTAAGCAATGGACTTTTAAATCAACTCAACTATCTTCATATTTCACAATCAACTGAAGGACTTGGCTGATGAGGCAGGCACGATATTTTTAAGAGGATGAAGGTTCATTACCAAGGCTGAAAGCAGGGGGTGGGGTGAGGGAGGTGTGTGTGCTACAAACCAGGCTGAAACTCAGAGGGATGAGTCCTCCTCTACCCAGCATCATGTTGGCAGACGTGCAGTCATTGGAGAACAAAACTGAGGACCTGAGAGGAAATCTGCAGTATCGAAGAGAAATGAGAGCCTATTCTATTGCATGCTTTATTGAAATATGGCTCTCTCAGGGCACACCAGTAACAGTGATCAGACCCAAAGACTTTTTGATTTATAGAATGGACCAAATTGCTGAATCAGAAAAGGCAGAAGGAGGTGTGTGTTTTATGATAAACTCCCGGTGCTCTGATGTGACTGTTTTGTTAAATTCATGTTTCCACAACTTTGAACACCTACCAGTCAAATGCCATCTTCTCTGTTTACCTAAGGAGTTCTCCTCCATAACCCTGACCACAGTTTACATACCACCGACGGCCCACTATAATCAAGTGCTCGCAATACTGCATGATGCCATCTCCAAACAAAAAATAGTCCATCCCAATGCATTTCAAATCATAGTTGGAGACTTCAACCAGGCTTGCTGTCCAAATACCATCAGCATATAACCTGTAGCACCAGGGGTTCCAACATGCTAGACCGCTGGTATACTAAGATGACAAATGCCTACTGTTCCATCCCCAGACCGCATTTTAGTAACTCGGATCACTTGACTGCCCATCTCCTACCTGCACACAGGCAGAGGCTAAAGAGACTAGGTCAATAAGGAGGTGGTTGCAGGATGCAGAAGAACTGATATAGGATTCCTTCAAGTCAGTGGATTGGGTTCGTGTTCAAGCTCCCATCTAGGGATTTGAATGAAAACACCATGGTTGCAATGGACTTTATTAAAGCAACTGTGAGTCCCCACAAAATTATACAATCTTCCAGAATCAGAAGCCTTGGATGAACCATGAGATCCAAAATCTGCTGAGAGCCAGATCAGAGGCATTCAAGCCTGGTGACTAAGAAATTTACAAGAGGTCCAGGTACGATCCCCGGAAAACCACCTCAAGGATGAAGTCAAATTACGGACCAAACTTGAGTCAACAAAAGATGCTCGACAGTTGTGGCAGGGCTTGAACACTATCACCTCTTATAAAGTTATATCAACCAACCTGGGAGACAGTCAAGCTTCACTTCCAGATGAACTCAGTGCCTTCGCTTTGACCGTTAAAACATGGAGGAGCCATCATAAGCTCTCACTTCCCCCCGATGATGCTGTGATTTCAATATCTCAAGCCGATGTGCAAGCTGCCTTCAGGAGGGGTGAACTCACAGAAAGCATCCCGCCCAGATGGGGTGCCTGGCCACCAGCTAAAGACCTGTGTTGATCAACTGGCTGTGTTCACTGAGATCTTTAAGCTCTTGCTTTGGCAGTGTATAGTACCCACCTGCTTCCAGCAGGCTTCAAATACACTGGTAACCAAAAAGAGTGTGGTGATCTGCCTCAATGACTGCCCGGTAGCACTTACATCCATTGTGATGAATTGTTTTGAGAGGTTGGTGATGAAACATGTCAACTCCTGCCTGAGAAGTGACTTAGCTCTGCTCCAATTTCCCTACCAAAGCAACAGATCTACAACATATGCCATCTCACTGGTTCTTCACTCAACCCTGGAACATCTGGACAGCAAAGGTGCATATATCAGGATGCTCTTTATCAATCACAACTCAGCATTCAATACCATTATCCCCTCAAACCTAATGAATAAGTTCCAAGACTTTGGCCTTAGTACCTCCTTGTGCAATTGGATCCTCAAATTGCTCACTCACAGACCCCAGTCAATTCAAATTGACAATATCTCCTTCACAATCTGCATCATCACAGGTGTACTACAAAGCCTTGTGCTTAGTACCCTGCTCTACTCACCTTACACTTACGACTATGAGGCTAAGCACAGCTCTAATGCCATACTCAAGTTTGCTGTTGACACCACAGCCACAGGCCAAATCAAAGGTGGTGATGAATCAATATATAGGAGGGAGATTACAAATATAGCTGTCTGGTGTCATAACAACAACCTCTCACTCAACGTCAGCAAGACCAAGGAACTGACAACAGGAGAAGGAAACCAGAGATTCATGAGCCAGTCCTCATAGGAAGATTAGAGGTGGAGAAGATTAACAACTTTAAATTCCTAGGTGTTATTATGTTGGAGGACCTCTCCTGGGCCCCACCATGTAAATGCAATTATGAAGAAAGTAAGGCATTGTCTCTTCTTCCTTTGTGAGTTGCAGAGATTCAGCATGACATATAAAACCTTGAAAAATTTTTATAGGTGTGAAGTGGAGAGTACATTGACTGGCCACAACACAGCCTGGTATGGAAACACCAATGCCCTTGAACAGAAAATCCAACAAAATGTAGTAGATAAAGCACTCCCCACCACTGAGCACATCTACGTGAAACACTGTTGCAGGAAAGCAGCATCCATCATCAGGGGACCCAGCACCACAGGACATGCTTTCTTCTCACTGCGCCATCAGGAGGAAGATACAAGAGCCTCAGGACATACATCACCAGGTTCAGGAACAGTTACTAACCCTCAACCATCCAGCTCTTGAACCAAAGGGGATAACTTCATTCAACTTCATTTGCCCTATCATTGAAATGTTCCCACAACCAATGAACTCACTTTCAAGAACTCTTCATCTCATGTCTCAATATTTATTGCTTATTTACTTATATTTATTGTTTCTTCCTTTTGTGTTTACACAGTTTGCTGTCTTCTGCACTCTGGTTAATGGGTCATCTTTCAAAGATTCTGTTATAGTTATTACTCTCTAGATTTACTGAATATGCCCACATGAAAATGAATCTCAGGGTTATATATGGTGAAACAAACGTACTTTGATAATGTACTTTGAACTTTGAACACTGAACTCATAGGATCCAGCAACAATACTGTACATCCTTGTACTGTAAGTATCACAGAGTCGTAGAATAAGACAGAATGGAAACAGACCCTTTGGCCCAAATCATCCATGCTGACTAAGATGCCCATCTCAGCTATTCCCATTTGCCCTATGTTGATCTATATCTTTTCTAAACCTTTCCTATCTATGTACCTGTCCACGTGTCTTTTGAAAGTTATTATTATACCTGCCTCAACCACTTCATTGGCAGCTTCTTCCATATATGCACCACCCACTGCATGACATTGTCCCTCAGGTCCCTTTTAAATCTATTCCCTCTCACTTTAAACCTAAGCCCTCTAATTCATGATTCCCCAATCCTGGGAAAAAGACTGTGCGTTCACTCTATCGATGATTTTATACACCTCTGTAAAGAGACCCCTTAATGTCCTACCCTACAAGAAATACAGTCCTAGCCTACTCAGCTTCAATCTCAGATCTTCAAGCCCTGTAAAATTTGCACAAATCTTCATAACACTCTTTCCAGCTCAATGATTTCTTCCCTAAAGTAGGACAACACAAACTATATACAATACTCCAGATACATCCTCACCCACATCTTATAAAACTGCAACATAATGACCCAAGTCCTATACTCAAAGCTCTGAGTGGTAAAGGCCAGCATGTCAATCATCTGGAACATGGTCATAGCGTTCAGTTGTTGTTCAGACCAAACATCAGAATGAGGAAGAAATGTGAGTTTCTTGCTGAAATTTAGAAGAATGAGGTGGAGGGGGTAAGATCTCATTGAAACTATTGAGTATTGGAAGGCCTAGTGGATGAGGAGAGGATGCTTCCTATGGAGCGGGAGGGAAGAACCAGAAGGCACAGACTCGGAATAGGACGTCCATATAGAATGGAGATGTGGAGGAACCTCTTTCACCAGAGGGTGGCGAATCTGTGGAATTCATTGCCGCAGGCAGCTGAGGAGGTCAAGTTTATGGGTTATTGATTAGCCAAGGCGTAAAAGGTTACAGAGAGAAGGTAGGAGAATGGATTTGAGAGGAACATGGATCAGCCGAGTTGATGGGCCGAGGCACCCTGTCTACTGTGACCCCAATATCAGGGAACTCCATATGTACTTGTACTCCGAGGTCCCAACCATGAAAAAATATGAATAACGTAGTTGCAGAAAAGTTAATGATTAATTGCATGTCCTTACTACTGCACTGGTAAATCTATAGATAACCTATAACTGCTTGAATGAATTGAGCCTTATGTAGCTAGGTTTGAGTCTTTTTATTATCATTGCTTTTGCCTGTCTGCCACTACCTCTGTGTGGTCTGGCACAGGTCATGGAAGGTTACTGAACAAGAAGAAACTGTACAAGAAGGAATTGTAAGAAAGGAGTTAAACCAGTTCGGTAGAGAATGGTGCTTTTCCTGAAACTGCTCTCTCGCTAGCAAGATTATAAAAGTCAGTATGCTGGAGTTATTTACAATAGCTCTGTTCTACAACACTCCCCAGACTCTATCATTCTCTGTATAAGCCAAAATGCAACATTGCACAGTAGCAATTTTACTAGGTGTTTCTTAAACCTAATAAACTGGCTGCTGAGTGTATGTTCATGGTCTTCTACTGCTGTAGACCATCCACTTCAAGGTTTGACATGTTGTACATTCAGAGATGCTCTTCTGCACACCACTGTTGTAACATAAGTTTACCTGAGTTTCTGTTACCTTCCTGTCAGTTTGAACAAGTCTGACCATTCTCCTCTGACCTCTCTCATTAACAAGGCATTTTCACCCACAGAACTGCCACTCTCTGGATTTTTTTTTTTGTTTTTCACACCCTTCTCTGTAAACTCTATAGATTTGTATGTGAAAATCCTAGGAGACCAGCAGTTTCTGAGATACTCAAATCTCCCCCTCTGGCACCAACATGGTCAGTCACTTAGATCACATTAATTCTGATGTTTGGTCTAAACAACAAATGAACCTCTTGATCATATCTGCATGTTTTTATGCATTAAGGAGTGAGATATGCCAACTAGTGGAATGGTGCCGCAGCAACAACCTGGCACTCAATGTCAGTAAGATGAAAGAGCTGATTGTGGACTTCAGGAAGGGTAAGATGAAGGACACATACCAATCCTCATAGAGGGATCAGAAGTAGAGGGAGTGAGCAGTTTCAAGTTTGTGGGTGTCAAGATCCCTGAGGATCTAACCTGGTCCCAACGTATTGATGTAGTTATAAAGAAGGCAAGACGGTGGATGCACTTTATTAGAAGTTTGAAGCGACTTGGTATGTCAACGAATACACTCAAAAGCTTCTATAGTTGTACTGTAGAGAGCACTCTGACAGGCTGCATCACTGTCTGGTATGGAGGGGCTACTGCAGAGGACTGAAAGAAGCTGCAGAAGGTTGTAAATCTAGTCAGCTCCATCTTGGGCACTAGCCTACAAAGTACCCTGGACATCTTTAGGGAGCGGTGTCTCAGAAAGGCAGCGTCCATTATTAAAGACCTCCAACATCTAGGGCATGCCCTTTTCTCATTGTTACCATCAGGTAGGAGATACAGAAGCCTGAAGGCACACACTCAGCGATTCAGGAACAGTTTCTTCCCCTCTGCCATCTGATTCCTAAATGGACTTTGATGCTTTGGACACTACCTCACTTTTTTTTTGTTTTTGCAAATTTTTTAATAATCTATTCAATATACGTAATAGCATTACTTGTTTATTAGTATGTTTTATTTAATTTATTATTATTTTTTTTCTCTCTCTCTGCTAGATTATGTATTGCATTGAACTGCTGCTGCTAAGTTAACAAATTTCACATCACATGCCAGTGATAATAAACCTGATTCTGATTCTGATCATGTTGCTGCCACATGATTGGCTGATTAGTTATTTACATTAGGAGCAGGTGTTCCTCATAAAGTGTATCTGGATTCAATGCCTTTTTCTCTTCCTCAGTCCACTTACCTAGCTGATGAAGATCCTCGTTATTTTCGATAATTTTCTTCATTGTCTATGATAACACCTATTTTACTGTCATTACAAGAGTTTTAACCATGTTTTGTGCATTCACTTCCAAACTGGATGAATAACAAAGGACCCAGCAGAATCAGAATTGGGTTTAATATCACCATCGTATGTTGTGAAATTTATTGTTTTTGTGGCAGCAGTACAATGCAATACATGGAAATAAAAAATGTAAACCACAGTGCTGATCCCCGTGGCACACCACTCGTCACAGATCTGGAACCTGAATGATAACTTTTCACCATCACCCTCTTCTGCCAACCATCAAGCCAATTATGGATTCACAAATGGTTCCAGTTAGTATATTGAGGAGCACTCGGTGATAGCTGTAACCTTGCCCAGATCTCACAATCACCTTTCACAGGATGCCTGCAGTTACACGTAGCTCCACTGTTAACCTCATTGCTGTGGTGCCACCACAAAGGTGGCAGAGTGGTGCAGCTGGTGGAGTTGTCACCTCACATCTCCAGTGGTAGAGGTTCAATGCTGATCTTGGGTTCCATGTGTGTGGCGTCTATACATTCCCCCACATCCAGAAGGCATGCAGTTTAGTAGGAAACTGAGCATTGTCATGAGCATTAGTAAGGGATGGATGGGAATTTGATGGGAATGTGGAAAGTAGAAAAGGGTTTAGAATAGGATTAATCTAAATAGGTGGTTAATACCTTGTGAGGACTTAGTGTTTCCATGACTCTTTGACCCTGGTAAAGTGCAGCATTCCACAAGGGGCAACAAGGCTGCAGGTGGCAGAGGCTGAGGTTCCAACCAAGGACGTAATGGCAAACTGTTCTTCTGGTTTACAAGATCTCTGTTGAGATATATTGTAAGTTAAAAAGCATTCAGAAAATGAAATGTAATAACTTCTAACTTCTATTAAAAACCACATTCAACATGCATATGAATTAAAATCATGAACATTAACTAAAACTAAAATATATTTAAAAAAACACAGAATGCTCACTTTCATTTACTTCTTTGTTGCTGATTGGTGACTCACCCCAGTGAGGTTCTGAAGTAGCTCAGGCTGGCATGAAGCTGAGGGCCAAAAGTGTAGTTTATCCAGCCTCTCTTCTAAGCACTATCACCAGTAACAGACCAGGAAATCAGGCGCAGTGCCATTTGACCTCCAACACATTCTGCATCTTCTTGTGGCCCTTCACAGGTTACCAGAAGTCTGAAACATGCACATGGTGGGAAAAAAAACAAAGTGCTGGAGGAACTCAGCAGAACAGGCAACACTTGTGGAAGGAAAGGAATGGTTAATGATTTATGTCTAGCCCTGTGTCATGACGAAAAGCATAATGGGAAGAAATCCAACATGAAGCGGAGAGGGTGAGGAGTGGGCCAAGGGCTGGTAGGTGATAGATGGACTGGGGCAATGGGGACAGGTGGAGTTGAGAGACAGAGTCTGGAGATAATAAGTGAAAACAGACAAGGAAGGAAAAACAAAGTTGGACAGAGGGAGCCAGGTGAAGAGAGGAAATAGTGAAGGTAGAGACACAGGCTGAAGGATGAATTGTGGAGGCATAAGAGGTGCAAAAGCTGGTAATTAAGGAAGGAAACATGTTAAACCAGATAAAGAAGCTACTAGAACTAGGTGAGAGAGGTAGACGGAATCAGGTGAGGAAAGGGACAGAATTGGGTGATCGGAAGATAAAGGAGGGAATGGATTAAAGAGCAGCAGTACCGAGTTGGATCTGTGGGAGTGTGCAGGATACACAGGAGGTAAGAGTTACCTAAATTTTGGAAAATTCAGTGTTCACACCATTGGGTAGAAAACTATCTAGGTGCAATATGAGGCATTGTTCTTCAAGTTTGCAATTGGCCTTTCCCTAACAGCTGAGAAGGAGAGGGCAAATAGGTGGGAGAGGGAATAGGATGGAGAGTTGAAATGGTGTGCAACTGGGAACTAAGCATTTAGGTTTCCTTCAGCAAATTGTATTTTGCTCCATTTTCCAGCATTTGCAGTCTCTTGTATTCCCTTCCAAATGAGAGTACTCTAACTCTATAATGTAACAGTTCTTGTGTTGCATCGTCTAAAACTATATTATATGTATTCCACTTCTCAAAATCTGTTCCACTTGAAATTGAAATTGCTGAGACTTGTTCAATATTGTCACATAAATATCTGGAAATTCAAAGTCCATGAGTAACGATAAACATGTTATATAGAGCATTAAAACTTAAGAAGTAGAAGCTGAATTATTTTGACCCTTCATGCCTGGTCCACCATTAAATAAGATCTATTCAGTTGGATAACTTTTCTTTGCTATTCCCAAAATATCCAAATTTCTATAAATCTAAAATATATGTTAGGTAATTTATATAACTCTTACATAAATCTTATGTAAACGGGGTGGCACAGTGGCATAGCGGTAGGTATAACACTATTACAGTGCCAACTACCCAGGTTCAATTCCATTAGTGTTTTAAGGGGTTTGTATGTTCTCCCCCATGATGTTGTGGGTTTCCTCTGCTGCTCCAGATTCCTCTCACTTTCCAAGGACGTACGGGTTAGCAGGTTAATTGGTAACATGAGTATAATTGGACAGTGTGGGCTCATTGCGTCGGGAGGGCCTCTTACTAAGCTGTATCTCAAAGCAAATAACTCGTGCATAAGGCATGCTAGTGGCTCTGTTTTGATAGGAATTTGAGGAGGTTCGGTATGCTACCAAAGACTCTTACAAGTGCCCTTTGATGCACAGTGGAAAGCATTCTGATTGGTTGCACCACAGCCTGGTATAGATCCAATGCATAGGACTGTAAGAGTCTGTAGAGAGCTGCCGACTCAGTTTGCTCCATCACAGGCACAACCCTCCCCACCATCAATGCCATCTTCAAGGGGCATTGCCTCAAAAAGGCAGCATCAATCACCATGGAGCCTCACCTCTTCTCATTACTACCATTGGGGAGGAGGTAGAGGAGCCTAAAGATCCACACTCAATGGTTCATAAACAGTTCCTTTATCTCCTCCATCTGAATGGTGCATTATTCCTTTTTATGCCCTATTTATTTATTTATATAATTGATTATAATGATATGTCTTTGCACTTTACTACTGCCACAAAACTACATTCACATCATATCAACCAGTAACATTCAATATGATTCTGATTCTGACCTCTATTTTAAAACAAAAATCATCTTCACTCCTGCCTTGGGCAAAGAACTGAAAAGATTTGTTGTCCTCTGGGTGATTTGGAGTTGAGTAGGATCCGGGATCAGCCATGATGGAATGGCAGAGCAGACTCGATGGGCGGAATGGCCTAATCCTGCTACTATGTCTTATGGTCTAAGACATTTCTTCTCATCTATGTTCTTAAACATGTGACCCTTATTTAACATCTGCAGAGTACAATTCACTACTATGCAGTGTGATCTGTTTTATTCACAAAAGATTAATTTCCACGTGCTTAGTGCATAGAAATATAGGTGAATTAATGATCACCTTCTATGTGCCAATATAGCCTTTGGTCACTTAACAAAAAGAGAGAATGAATTTCAAAACTTCAAAGCTGAATGGGCAGCAACAATCCCTATCCTCCTGTGTGTTTCCAGGATGCTCTTACAGCTTCCTTAATATATCCACTGAAACATGGCAACACCTGGGCTATGACCATTGAAAATGGACAAGGCTCATTCAGAATAGTACTGGGACCGAAGAAAATCCAGTCGATCCACCCACCCTGAGCAGCACTTCCTGTCTCACCCGTCCAGAGTCTATGGGCTTCACGTTGATCTCATCAGCCACCAACAGAAATGCAACGGAATTAGGTCATCCTCAGTGCCAATAACTACCCCAGGAAAAAGGAGTGTGAGCCTCTGCAGCCAAGTACTATGGATTGGAGATTTAGTTTCAATTAATCTTGCACTTCACTCTTTGCAACTGATGTCACACAGGCAATAAAAGAAGCAGTTGATCATTTCCCCCCGTCCCGTGTTTTAATCCACTCAGACAATATCATTGTCTGCCTCTTTCCAGGACATCCTTCCTAAGTTCTAGCAGGTGTATGAAAAAGTCACTTCAGTGAGATTGAACCAGATATGAATTTTTAAACTATCTTATTTTGCCATTAGTAAATGAACATTAATTAATAAAGATACACTTATTTCACCCACCGCAGACCTCCAATTACAAGTAAGAAGAGTAATAAACTACAGTACATCAATGGACCATCTTCTCTTTTCAGGCCAAACTTCTGGTTCTGAATTTAAGTTAAGCAGTTTTTCTCTTGCTGGACTTGGCTCCTTTCCCAGATTTAACTGTCCCCAACAAGCCTTGAACATGATTTTTAATCTTTATTTTTTCTTTTACCTTTTGGCCTGGCCCCTAAAACCCTCTCTAATTTTTATAGAAAAAAAACCGTAGAAAGCATTCTTCTTGGGTGCATCACAACCTGGTATGGAAGTTGTCCTGTCCAAGACCGGAAGAAGCTGCAGAAGATCGTGAACACAGCCCAGCACATCTCACAAACCAATCTTCCATCCTTGCACTTTACACTGCATGCTGTTGGAGCAGTGCTGCCAGGATAATCAAGGGCACGACCCACCCAGCCAACACACTTTTCGTCCCTCTTCCCTCCGGGAGAAGCCTCAGGAGCTTGAAGACTCATACGGCCAGATTTGGGAACAGCTTCTTTCCAACTGTGATAAGACTGCTGAATGGATCCTGACCCGGATCTGGGCCATACCCTCCAAATATCCGGACCTGCCTCTCGGTTTTTTAGCCTTACTTTCCCTTTTCTATTTTCTATTTATGATTTATAATATAAATTTTTATCATATTTACTATTGATTTGTACTCCAGGGAGCACGAAGAGCAGAATCAAATATTGCTATGATGATTGTATGCTCTTGTATCAATTGTTTGGCGACAATGAAGTAATAGAGTAAAATAAAATAAAGTAGAAATTGCTGTCCCTCCAATTTCTTTCTCATTGAATGATTAGCGTTGCATTGAGTTATAATTATGACTGCTTCTAGAGTGCTGTACACAATTCTGATTTGATGGAGACAGACGTGAGAGAACGATGGAACATCTGGAGAAACTTCTGACATGCCTTTTTCGCTGCCGCAGTTACTGTGCGATCCTGAATCTCTGGAAGGGAAGGCCCTGAATCCTTGGTTTTGCTTGTTGCTCGGCGGCCGGGACAGGGTCGAGGCGCTCGGCAGAGATGGTGCTCGGTGCTCGGTGTCGAAAGGCTGGTCGGAGGCTCGAAGTTTTCGGAAGGACTCAGAGTCGGCTGGGGTCAGGTGCTTCCAGTGCATCGGCAGTTATCGGTGCCTGGAGGTTTATGGCAGAGAGAGTTTTTCCCTTCTGCCGCCTGCTATCGGGGACTATTGGGAGTCGATCGGAACTTTGAGACTTTTTTTTACCGTACCCATGGTCTGTTCTTTATCAAATTATGGTATTCCTTTGCACTGCTGTAACTATATGTTATAATTATGTGGTCTTGTCAGAGTTAGTCTTTGTCCTGTTTTTGTTTTGTGATATCACTCTGGAGGAACATTGTATCATTTCTTAATACATGCATGCATTTCTAAATGACAATAAACAAGGACTGAGTGTCCTCATAATCTAATCTAATCTAATCTACAAGTACATATCTCTTATAAGTGAGAATCGATTAGTCAACATTTCAAAAGCTGGATCTGCATTGGAAATCTTCTTTTCTGCTACAAGTAATACTCCCTTACGTCCAATGATTTTCATAAATTCCTTGCCTTCAACTAATTTGGTAAATTAGCCTGAGACTGGAGAATTTTTGAGCTCGACAGCTGGATGTGTGGTGGCTCAGAGACTTTCTGGAGTCCATTGCACCCCTGATATCACATAGGAATTAATGCTGATTTCTGTTGTTCTCAGCATTTAACTATTATTCATTTAACTGAACTCTTGACCTTCTGTTCATGAGTAGCATTGCAGCCACACTGAGGATTGGCACCACCCACTGCCATTGTTTAATTGATTGGTTGTGACAGAACTGGAAAGCTTTAATTTGATTCATTAGTTGGGGGAGCTCTTTGTCTGCTATATGCAGCTTTTGCTGTTTAGTATGGATGTAGTGTTGTGTTGAAGTTTCTCCTGTCTGTCATCTATTTTTATGTGTGCCTGCTGCTGCCCTTAGCATGCTCTTCCATTCTTCATTAAACCATGATGATCCGCTAGCTAGATAATGATTATAGAGTGAGGGGTATGCTGAACCATGACATAGCACAGTGTGATGAAATACAGTTTTGCTGCTACTGATGTCCTACCTCATGGATGCCCAGCTTTAAGTGTTTCTGGTCTGAATCTGCCTGTTTTATGTGATCCTTGTGTCGCAATGTACTGATATGAAGAAGAAATGTACGTCAGTACTGGATTACACTTGATTTTGACGCAAAGTCATTTTAGCCAGATATATTTCTTCACCCTAAGATCATGCAACATTATTTCACCCACTTCTTTTTGATAATATTTTTAGAATAAGTCTAATAACAGTTGCAGGGGAGCTTTGTGCTGTGATAGATTTTTATCAGATAAGGTATATATCCTAACTAATTGAGCCATTAAATCAATCAATTTACTTACTGTTGATTTGACACAAAATAGCAATTACAAGACAGTAAACCTCATAACAATAATGTCAATCATTAAAACACCTATGACTTTAAGCCAAATCTTTCAAAGTCTGTGCTCAATGCTATTGTTACCTTTGGGAATTTTCTGTCAATTTCCTAAGGACATATTCTGTTATTTCTGTGAATCTGTTCTGTGTAACCAATTATTTTTTTTCATCCTCAACATTGAAAGCATTGAACATTTAATTACAAGGTCATTTAGCACCGATGAAACTAGAATCCTCCCCTGGATTGTGTTTTACCTAAATATATGCTGGTGGATAGATTACAAATATTACTGGCTGATCTAAAATACAGTGTCAAAATATAAAACATTAAATCTCCTTTCAAATCATATAGGCTTTCAGGAACATCAGTGGTCCTAAATCCCAGCCATCCTTGCATGTTTTTTAAAAGCTGTTTTATTTTTATTTTGAGATACAACACAGTAATGGGCCCTCCTTTCCCAATGAGCTCACACTGCCCAATTACACCCATGTGACCAACTAAACTACTAACCTGTATATCTTTGGAACGCACAGGAGGAACAGCGAAGGGTAGTTCCTTATGGACAATGGTGGGAATTGAACTAGGGTTGTTGGCACTGTAATAACACTAACCATTGCTACCAGGTTAACCACGGGTCATTTAAAGTTGATCTGTTGTTTTATTCAGCTTGTTGTATTAAAAAGAAAAGTGGGGAAATCTGTTCTTTGTCACATATGCTGTGACAGTAGCAAAGGGAATAATGTTTTGGAATTCATTTGCTACAACGCCAGGTTTAGTCACGCAAGCAAGGATAAATTACTCTCTCCCTTTACATTTTATTAATGTGCATATCACAGTTGAAAGCTTCATTTATTATCAATCTATACAACTCTGAAATTTTTCTTCTCCAGATAGCCACGAAACCAAGAATGAAAAGAATGGTAGCATGGTCTCCCTTCCCTGCACAAACAAAAATGGAGCAGGCACATTGACACCAGCACACAAAAAAAACAAGAAAGATCAGGCGAAAAACACAGAATACAAAAATAACATAGACTGAAAAAAGTCCACGATCCAAGGCCACACCTAAAATCCAGAAAAACTGGGCAACATTCTCCCTCTCTGTAGCTGAGTGATCTTAGCACTGATAAAAAGGCAGCCTCCCCTTTCCAGCAGTAGAACAATCCCCCAGTGATTAAAAAAGCAGAATTGGCAAAATGGAGTTGAATGTTGGCTCAGAGCTTTCTTGCAATGAGACTCCCGTATGCTACCTCTGCCTCTGGGAATCCCCTCAGAGACTGCAAAGCACTGAAACACCCCAATTATGATTATGATTATGATTATGAGGACACGCAGTCCCCTTTTATTGTCATTTAGTAATGCATGCATTAAGAAATGATACAATGTTTTTCCAGAATGACATCACGAAAACACATGACAAACCGACTTAAAAACTAACAAAAACCACATTACTATAACATATAACATATAACACAACAGTGCAAAGCAATACCGTAATTTGATAAGAACAGACCATGGCACAGTAAAAGTCTCAAAGACTCTCGAAAGTCCCATCATCTCGCACAGACGGTGAACCTCCAGCATCGCCAACTTGCCGATGCAGCATCCTGGAAGCATCCGACCACAGTCTGACTCCGAGTCCGTCCGAAAACTCTGAGCCTCCGACCACCTCTTCGACACCGAGCACCAAGCACCATCTCTGCCGAGCGCTTCGACCCCGGCCCCGGCAACAGGCGATAGGCAAGGCCGAGGATTTGGGGCCTTCGTCTCCGGAGATTCTCGATCGCACAGTAGCAGCGGCAGCGAAGCAGCATTTCAGAAGTTACTCCAGATGTTCCTTTGCGCTTCTCATGGCTGTCTCCATCAAATCCGGATTGTGCACAGCCCCCTAGTTACACACAATCGATATTCATTCAGAACGCTGCTCCCAATGCGTTGCATCGCCATCTTCTCCTCCCTCTATCCAAAATGATCTCCAAACTGCAAATCCATAGGCTCCAACAGTTCCAGAATCACATTCAAGATGAAAAACAAATGTAAAAGACGTTAAAAAAGTGATATATATGGTTTCATGATCTATCCAGAAGATG
Organism: Mobula birostris; assembly: GCF_030028105.1. NCBI lineage: Eukaryota > Metazoa > Chordata > Chondrichthyes > Myliobatiformes > Myliobatidae > Mobula > Mobula birostris. Next base: position 40,127,930 of record NC_092390.1, read on the forward strand.
TCTACTGAAGGAGCATTGCACACAGGTGCTATCTTGACTGGAAGTTATAACTTGTAATTTCTTATTCTAGTCATGATATTATTTTATCACCATATATTGCCATACATTAGGAATACCCTATATGTAATTCTTTGTAAGTCATTAATAGCAAGCTTGGTTGAAAGGGGAGCTTAAGGCAGTATTGACAGCGGGAAAAAAGCACGGAGCTGGAATAACATTCAGTAAATCATGATATTCTTATTTAATTAGTAAAATGGCTTATAACTCACAATAGATCCCTAAGATTTTGACTGATATGCTCAAATCTTTTTGTATGCAGATATGAGAGATAAACTGGAGTGTAACTTCAAGGTTTAAATTACAATCTTAATCAAATCAAGCTCAAATTGGTGATACAATTAACAAGCTTGAATGTATTTATCTCCTGGAATACATATCCAGGCGAAATATTTTATTATTCATAGTTCCACCTTTTCATTGTGCTTACCATGGTAATATTACAGCTCAGTTATAGTACATACCATATAAAGTTGGATAACATATAATCATGTACTTTCTGTCTATTGATAGCTTTACGGTAAAACAGAAATAACCCACTTTAAAAAATTGCTTTGAGTATTATTACCTGATCATGCATTGACAACAAAGCAATTAATTAAAATAATCTTTACACTAATTGTAGTGAGTCTGGTTTAAAATTATCCATATTTTATAGACTTTTGCATTGTGATAATCCTGCTTCCTACCATGGAAACAGGAACAAGAGAACAAAAGAACTGACTCTGCAATTGATAATTCTGCAGGATTATATGAAACTATAAGAGATTTACATAGGTCAAGATGCTGCCATCCTATCCATGCACATGAAATACGAGAGGTCACTTGCTGAGGAGGTCAAAACCAGCAGTGACCAAACAAAACTTAAGATCAGCTTTTTCCAGTAAAAGTAGATATAGTATTTAATGCAAATTGTTTCAAAAATTTAAGGGGTAGTTAATTCTTGCTTTGCATTCATTCTTAAATTAATTCTGAACAAAATGTGTTTTTTAAAGAAATGAAATCCTAAAATTAATTTTAAATAAAATGTGTTTTTTAAGAATGAAATCCAATTTTTACTCCTCGTGTCCTGCAAACACCTGAAAACTGAGCTCTCTCCTCCCTTTCCCCTGCCTCATCTGGTTCTATCTGCCCTTTGTCCTTCCCTTATCTGATTGCACTTATCAAACTCTTTCCACCTCTCACCCCCTATTCCTTGTCTCTTATCTATACTCATCATCTCCCATTTCACTTGGTTCCACACATAGGCTCATGCCCCTTCCTCTTACTCCCTTTATATTGGCTATTTTCCTTCCACACTCTCAGTCCTGAAGCAGGGCCATGATCCAAATCATCGATCATTCCTCTACATCCACAGATGCTAAGTTTCTCCAACAGTTATTTCTTCTGGCTGATGAAAATTGTGAAGATTTATTAACCGAATGATTCTCGACAAAATGAAATGACACAACACCAAGGATTTGATACTACCAATTATTGTCCTGCAGAAAACCTGTCAGCATTCTGAGTAACAACATAAAGAAACTGTAAGAAACAAAGATGGCGGAGCAATTTACCACCATGCAAATCTGCACTGCATAATTCAGAGCCATTCTGCACATTTAATTATGTCTTTGTCCACTTGGCTACCATCATGCCTCATAACCCAGGTTTCAGTGTTGATCTTCAGGGATGTCTGCATAAAATTTGCACATTTTGTCTTCAATTGCATGGGTTTCATCTGAGTACTCCAGTTTTCTTCCACATTCCATTGACGTGCAGATCAGTAAATTAATTCAAAGTTCAAAGTAAATTTACTATTGGGAGACCGCTTTGCTGAGCACCTATGTTTCATCCGCCAGAAAAAGTGGGATCTCCCAGTGGCCTTCCATTTTAATTCTACTACGCATTCCCATTCTGACATGTTTGCCCATGGCCTCCTCTATTGTCATGATGAGACCACACTCAGGTTGGAGAAGTAACATCTTATATTCCGTCCGGGTAGCCTCCAATCTGATGGCATGAACATCGTTCCTTGAACTTCCAGCAATAGCTCCCCACCTTCACCATTTCCCCATTCCCTCTCTCACCTTATCTCCTTATCTGCCCATCCCTCTGGTGCTCTTCCCCCTTTCCTTTCTTCCATCACCTTCTATCCCCTCCTATCAGACACCCCTTTCTTCAACCTTGTATCTCAATCACCAGTCAACTTCCCAGCTCTTTACTTCACCCCTCCTCCCATCCTGGTTTAACCTATCACCCTGTGATTCTTCCTCCCCTCTCCCCACCTTCTAACTCTGACTCCTCGTCTTTTTTTCAGTCCGGATGCAAGGTCTCGGCCCGAAACGTCGACGATATTCTTTTCCATAGGTGCTGCCTAACCTGCTGAGTTCCTCCAACATTTTCTGTGTGTTGCTTATTATTAAGGTATATATATGTCATTTTTTATAACCTGAGATTCATTTTTTCTGGGGATACTCAATAAATCTATAGAAAAATAACCATAACGGAATCAATGAAGGACCGCCAAACTTGGGTATTCAACTAGGTTGCAGATGACAATAAACTGTGCAAATACAAAAAGAAAAAAATAATAATAATTAATAAATAAGCAATAAATATCGAGAACATGAGATGAATTGTCCTTCAAAGTGAGTCCATTTTCTGTGGGAACAATTCAATGATGGTGCAAATGAAGTTAGATCCCCTTTGGTTCAAGAGCCTGATGGTAGAGGAGTAGTAACTGTTCCTGAACCTGCTGGTGAGGGTCCTGAGGCTCCTATACTTTCCTCCTGATGGTAGCAATGAAAAGAGAGCATGTCCTGGGTGGTTCAGGGTCTCTGATGATGGATGCTGCTCTCCTGCAACAGCATTTCATGTAGATGTGCTCAGTAGCAGGCGGTGCTGGACTGGGCCAAATCCATTACTTTTTGCAGGATTTTCCATTCAAGGGCATTGATGTTTCCATAGTGGGCTGTCAATATACTCTCCACTACACATCTATAGAAGTTAGTCAAAGATTTAGATATCATGTCAAACCTCCACAAGCTCCTAAGGAAGTAGAGGCAGTGCCATGCTTTCTTCACAATTGCACTTAGCTGTCGGTTCCAGGATAGGTCCTCCGAAATAATAACACCAAGGAATTTAAAATTGACCGCTACAAAGCGCTCGTAGTGCTAGATTCTAGGAAGAATTGTTGGGACAGTGTGAAGAATAACATGCAATTAATGTAGGATTAGTTTAAAAAATGTCCATTGTTGGCACAGACTCTGTTTCCAGCCTATTTGATTCAATGATTCAATGACTATCACTTGACACATAAGAGAACAATGAGACAAGATCAGTAAAGATTACCAGTCTCTCACATTTTGGTTAGATCAGTTGGAAAGGTTGGCTCACAAATTGAGAAAGCTTGGAGGCAATGAAAAAGGGAGGATAGGCAGGTGATAGAGAAGGGATGCGCTCAGACCGGTGGTTCGAGATGTGTCTATTTTAATGCGAGGGGTATTATGAACAAAGCGGATGCACTTTTAGTGTGAATCAGCACTTGGAGCTATGATGTTGTGGCCATTACAGAGACTTGGATGGTGCAGGGGCAGGAATGGTTACTGTGAGTGCCAGGCTTTAGATGTTTCAGAAAGGACTGGGAGGGAGGCAAAAGAGGTGGGTGCGTGGCACTGTTGATCAGGGATAGTGTCACGGCTGCAGAAAAGAAGGAGGTCATGGAGGGTTTGTTCAAGCGGTCTCTGTGGGTGGAAGTTAGGAATAGGAAGGGGTCAATAACACTACTGGGTGTTTTTTATAGACCACCCAATAGTAACAGGGACATTGAGGAGTAGATGGGGAGACAGATTCTGCAAAGGTGTAATAATAACAGGGTTGTTGTGGTGGGAGATTTTAATTTCCCAAATATTGATTGGCATCTCCCTAGACTGAGGGTTTTAGATGGGGTGGATTTTGTTAGGTGTGTTCAGGAACATTTTTGACAGAATATGTAGATAAGCCTACAAGAGGAGAGGCTGTACTTGATCTGGTATTGGGAAATGAACCTGGTCAGGTGTCAGGTCGCTCAGTGGGAGAGCATTTTGGAGATAGTGATCACCGTTCTATCTCCTTTACCATAGCATTGGAAAGGGATGGAAACAGACGAGTTAGGGAAACGTTTAATTGGAGTAAGGGGAAATATGAGGCTATCAGGCAGGAACTTGGAAGCATAAATTGGAAACATATTTTCTCAGGGAAATGTACGGAAGAAATGCGGCAAAAGCTCAGGGGATACTTGCGTGGTGTTCTGCATAGGTACGTTCCAATAAGACAGGGAAAGGATGGTAGGGTACAGGAAGCGTGGTGTACAAAGGCTGTTGTAAATCTAGTCAAGAAGAAAAGAAGACCTTACGAAAGGTTCAATAAACTAGGTAATGATAGAGGTCTAGAAGATTATAAGGCTAGCAGGAAGGAGCTTAAGAATGAAATTAGGAGAGCCAGAAGAGGCCATGAGAAGGCCTTGGTGGATAGGATTAAGGAAAACCCCAAGGCATTCTGCAAGTATGTGAAGAGCAAGAGGATAAGATGTGAGTGAATAGGACCAATCAAGTGTAACAGGGGAAAAGTGTGTATGGAACCAGAAGAGATAGCAGAGGTACTTAATGAATACTTTGCTTCAGTATTCACTATGGAAGAGGATCTTGGCAATTGTAGAGATGACTTGCAGTGGACTGAAAAGCTTTAGTATGTAGATATTAAGGAAGAGGATGTGCTGGAGCTTTTGGAAAGCATCAAGTGGGATAAGTCACCGGGACCGGATGGGATGTATCCCAGGCTACTGTGGGAAGCAAGGGAGGAGATTGCTGAGCTTCTGGCAATGATCTTTGCATCATCAATGGGGATAGGAGGGGTTCTGGAAGATTGGAGGTTTGCGGATGTTGTTCCCTTATTGAAGAAAGGGAGTAGAGATAGCCCAGGAAATTATAGACCAGTGAGTCTTACATCAGTGGTTGGCAAGTTGATGGAGAAGATCCTGACAGGCAGGATTAAAGAACATTTGGAGAGGCATAATATGATGAAGAATAGTCAGCATGGCTTTGTCAAAGGCAGGTCATGCCTTACGAGCCTGATTGAATTTTTTGAGGATGCCACTAAACACATTGATGAAGGTAGAGCAACACACATCAAAGTTGCTGGTGAACGCAGCAGGCTAGGCAGCATCTCTAGGAAGAGGTACAGTTGACGTTTCAGGCCGAGACCCTTCGTCAGGACTAACTGAAGGAAGAGTTAGTAAGAGATTTGGAAGTGGGAGGGGCCTTCTATATATTGGCGAGACCGGACGCAGACTGGGAGACCGCTTTGCTGAACACCTACCCTCTGTCCGCCAGAGAATGCAGGATCTCCCAGTGGCCACACATTTTAGTTCCACATCCCATTCCCATTCTGACATATCTATCCACGGCCTCCTCTACTGTAAAGATGAAGCCACACTCAGGTTGGAGGAACAACACCTTATATTCCGTCTGGGTAGCCTCCAACCTGATGGCATGAACATCGACTTCTCTAACTTCCGCTAATGCCCCACCTCCCCCTTGTACCCCATCTGTTAATTATTTTTATACACACATTCTTTCTCTCACTCTCCTTTTTCTCTCTCTGTCCCTCTGACTATACCCCTTGCCCATCCTCTGGGTTCCCCCCTGCTTGTCTTTCTCCCCGGGTCTCCTGTCCCATGATCCTCTCGTATCCCCTTTGCCAATCACCTGTCCAGCTCTTGGCTCCATCCCTCCCCCTCCTGTCTTCTCCTATCATTTTGGATCTCCCCCTCCCCCTCCCACTTTCAAATCTCTTACTAACTCTTCCTTCAGTTAGTCCTGACGAAGGGTCTCGGCCTGAAACGTCGACTGTACCTCTTCCTAGAGATGCTGCCTGGCCTGCTGCGTTCACCAGCAACTTTGATGTGTGTTACTTGAATTTCCAGCATCTGCAGTATTCCAATGTTTGCGATGAAGGTAGAGTTGTAGATGTAGTGTATATGGATTTCAGCAAGGCATTTGATAAGTTATCCCATGCGAGGCTTATTAAGAAATTAAGGAGGCATGGGATCCAAGAGGACATTGATTTGTGGATCCAGAACTGGCTTGCCCACAGAAGGCAAAGTGTGGTTGTAGATAGGTCATATTCTGCATGGAGGTCGGTCACTAGTGGTGTGCCTCAGGGAATCTGTTCTGGGACCCCTGCTCTTCGTGATTTTTATAAATGACCTGCATGAGGATGGGTTAGTAAATTTGCTGATGACACTAAGGTTGGAGGTGTTGTGGTTGGTGAGGAGGGCTGTCAGAAGTTACAGTGGGAAATTGATAGGATATAAAACTGGGCTGAGATTTGGCAGATGGAGTTAAACCCATATAAGTGTGAGGTGGTTCATTTCGGTTGGTGAAATATGATGGTGGAATATAGTACTAATGGTAAGACTCTTGGCAGTGTGGAGAATCAGAGGTATCTTGGGGTCTAAGTCCATAGGACTCTCAAAATTGTTACGCAGGTTGACTCTGTGGTTAAGAAGACATACAGTGATTTGGCCTTCATCAACCGTGGGACTGAGTGTAAGAGCCGAGAGGTAATGTTGCAGCTATATAGGACCCTGGTCAGACCCCACTTGGAGTACTGTATTCATTTCTGGTCGCCTCACTACAGGAAGGATGTGGAAACTATAGAAAGGGTGCAGAGGAGATTTACAAAGACGTTGCCTGGATTGGGGAGCATGCCTTTTGAGAATAGGTTGAGTGTACTTGGCCTCCTCTCCTTGGAGCGATGGAAGATGAGAGGTGACCCGATAGAGGTGTACAAGATAATGAGATGCATTGATCGTGTGGATAGTCAGAGGCTTTTTCCCAGGGCTGAAATGGCTAGCACAAGAGGGCATAGATTTAAGGTGCTTGGAAGTAGGTACAGAGGAGGTGTCAGGGTAAGTTCTTTATGCAGAGAGTGGTGAGTGCGTGGAATGGGCTGCCAGTGGTGGTTGTGGAGGCAGGAATGCAGGGTCTTTTAAGAGATTCCTGGATAGGTACATGGAGCTTAGAAAAATAGAGGGTTATGTGTAAGCCTAGGTAGTTTTAAGGTAAGGATACGTTCGACACAGCTTTGTGGGCCGAAGGGCCTGTATTGTGCTGTAGGTTTTCTATGATTCTATTAAAATGAAGGGTGGCTTTTGGGCAGTGTTATGCATGGTTTGTGTAAATGTGGTTGGACATGTGAAAAATAACTACAGGATAGGACAGAGTTAACATGAAAATAGCACAATGTGAAATGATTAATGTAGCTCAGCAGAATGAGACAGCATATCAGCCTATCAAAGCACCAGCTAACATGACAATTTCACTTAGAGGGATTTAGGGAACATTGAAATGCAGGCAGACATAAAATTCAAATTATCAGTCTATCATTGAGGAGAACTAATACTATTAGCATGGACCCTATTTAAAACGATCACTGACAGAATATACATCTACATTTGATATATACAGTTTTCTGGTAGACTACAATTTTATCTAAATCTGGAACAATATTTGGCATTTCAAATACATTGTAACCTTTGAATTACCATCACTCATTGCAACCTTTGAAGATGTGTTCACTTTTACCACATCAGGGTGACATCACTCTTGGGTAGACATTTGTAAGATAAGAACTTTAACAACAAGATGTGGCCTTACCAATATAAAGGAGATCAGTTGTAGCTTTTGCTGAGTTTACTGGTTTTGCTGTTTCTGAACTGCTTGTTGTCAAATTTTTGGTGATATTTCCATCGAGTGAGCAACATAATAACTGTGACTGGTTCGCCTGCTTCTTATTGTGTTGAGGTAATCACTCAGGATCAGTACCTCAAGACACCGAAAGAAGCAGCCAATGATGCCTCCACAGAATCCTCCAAATTTACTGGAAGGATAAGCCAAACGACGTCAACATTTTTTTTCTCCAGATCCACATGGTCAGCATTGAGGCCCAGTTACACAGAGTGAGCTATGTTGGACGGGCCACAGCACTCACATGCCGAAAGTACATTCCTGAAATGGATGCTCTGTCCCATGTTCTGCCAGAGGAAGAGAATTGTAAATTGGTTTAATATCTCACATGTACCGGGGTATGGAGAAAAACTTTATTTTGCATGCCATCCATACTGACCATTTCATCACAAGAGTGCATTAAGATAGAGCAAGAGAAAACAATGACAGAAGGCAGAATAAGGTGTTACTAATAAAGAGAAAGTGCTCTGGAGGCAGGTAATAAGGTGTCAGGGCATAACAGGGAAGATTGTGAAACTGAGTTTGTTTTATCATACGAGGAAGCTATTTACCAACCTTATAAACATCAAGCCTTCAGGTGTTATGCATTCAGAGTTACGTTTCCTGATGGGAGGGGAAGGAGAGAGAATGTCTGGGGTAGGTGGGGTCTTTGATTATTTTGGCTGTTGTACCAAGGCTGTGAGAAGTGTAGACAGATTCTGTGGAGGAGAGGCTGGTTTCCATGATGTTGTGTCTTCACTTACTCAGTGCACCTATCTCTTTGATGTGCAAATATTTAGTCCTCTTGCTGAAAAATATTATTCACAGATTTTTAAATGTATTAATGTCTGAAACCATATATTCCAGTCATAACAACCCACCTTTGCTGAGACAGTAGTTGAGAGCATTTAACAGCATGGAGCTGTGTATTGACCAGCGGCTCAATAAGCTGTTTAGTCCTGGAGTGTGAGAGGGAGAGTGTGAGTGAGAGCAAGAAGGTGTGTGTGAGAGAGAATGAGAGGCAGAGTATGAGAGAGAGAGAGAGTGTGAGTGAGAAAGTGTGTGAGAGAGTGTGAGAGAAAGAGAGTGAGAGAGTATGAGAAAGAATGAGAGTGAAAGTGAGGGTGAGTGACTGTGAGAGAGTGGGAGTGTGAAAGAGCAGGAAAATGAAAGAGTGGGAGTGTGAGAGAGTGGGAGTGTGAAAGAGTGAGAGTGTGAGAGAGACTGAGAGTGTGAGAGAGACTGAGAGTGTGAGAGAGACAGAGTGTGAGAGTTAAAGAGAGAAGGAGAGAGATTAATTGACTTATCACATGTACATTGAGACATTTGTATTTATATCAACAACCAACACAACCTAAGGATGTGCTAGAGGCAACCAGCAAGTGTGCCCACACATTCTGGTGCCAACATAGCATGCCCACAATGTTTGCAGAACAACACAAGCAGCAACAATGACAACATCAAAACAGGCCCTTTACCTCGCTTCCAAAACAAATGACATAACATTGCACAAGATGGCAAGAATGCACCTACCCCATAAGCTAACCTAGAGTTAGGCAGAAAACCCTATCATTGGACAGGTAAGTTCTAAGACAGGTAATTGAGGATATGTTGCATTATTCATGGATTTAAAGAAGAATCACTTGATGGAGGTGAACCAACCATTCAAACCAGCGTTGCAGTGCATTGGAGACTGCAGATGGACAAGCACCTCACACATTGTCACTAATATGATGTAATGTTTTCCAAGCTTAGAATGTTATTTTATTTGAAAATGTAGGAGAGGTCATTGTGAACTTTTGCTTTGAATTATTTTTTTCAAACTCAAAATTGTAGCAGATCTTATACCACACTGGTTGAGAAATCAACATTTATAAATATTTGAAATATTCCATTGACTAAGACAGCAATGCTTCAGAGGAAGCAAGTTTCTGATCTGAAGTACTGATTGCATGAAGATTTGACATCACCCTGAGCAAAACTTCAATACGACACATCCTTAGTCTGGGATTTTCCACCAGAAAATGTAGTTTTACCTAATAGGTCTAATAAATTCGATGATAGTCTTATGTATTTATTGAGATACAGTCCAAAATAGGCCCTTCTGGCCCTTCAGGCTATGTCACCCAGCAAGCCCCCAATTTAATCCCAGTTTAATCGTGGGACAACTTACAATGATCAATTGAGCTACTGACTGGTATGTCTTTGGACAGTGGGAGGAAACTGTAGCACCTGGAGGAAACCCAAGTGGTCACGGCGAAAACATGCAAACTCCTTACAACAGTGGTGGGAATTGAACCTGGATCGCTGGGACTGTAAAGCGTTCTGCTAACCACATTTTTTAGAACAGATTGTGTACAATAAACATACGTTTCTTGAACATAGATAATGTGGTAATTAACCAGAAAATGTTTATTGTACACAATTTGTTCTAAAAAAATTAACCCTTTGTGTAGTTGGGATGTGTGTTGACTACACCTCTCCAAGCACAAGGTCTTCTTCTTTAAATGAAGAATCCAGAATTGAGAGTGTTCTGACCAACTGCATCACCGTCTGGTACAAGAATTGAAAGGCACATGGCTGTAAAACCCTAAAATTATTGCGAGGACTGCTGAGAGGATTATTAGGTTCACTCTTCCACCCATCTGAGATACTTAACAGGAGTGCTGCGTATGCAGGGTCCTTAGCATTGTCAAGTATGTCTCCCATCCGTTCCACAATCCCTTTTTCCACCTACCATCAGGCAGGAGGTACCACAGCATTGAGGCAAGGACTGTTAACATAGGAAGCAGTTTCTTCCCTCAGTCTGTGAGACTACTTAACTTCCTGACACCACCCGAGTCTCATCATTTATGAAGAGCCAGCTGCATTATATTGTTTACTTCTTGACTTGTGTTGTAAATGCAACTTATGCTAAATGTCCATCTTCTGAAATATATTATATTATTTGTTCATTTATTTGCAGAAATATTACTTTATGTTTTGTGTGAGTTATATGTACTGTGTTGTACACTTTAGTCCAGAGGAACATTGTTCTGCTTGGCGGTGTACATGTGTACAGTTGAATGACAATGAACTTGACTTGGTTGAACGCAAACCAGGTCCAAATCAAAGGCCTGTTTAGCAGTAAATCACCTTTGTCTATTTGCATTCCAGCCATCTTGAGGGACAGATCAATACGGTATTTGCCTTTTAAATGAAATGTCATAACTTCCAAACAATCTTTTTGTAACTTTTGCACTTAGATCACTGTCCCTCCACATTTCTTCCCTAGAATCTAGCATCTCCAATTTATCTTCCATTGCTTCAGAGGGGAATTTTCCAGATTGGATTCCATTTGTCTCAGTTTTCCACAATCAATTATTCTATCATTGTTTCCTTGCAATGTTCTGCTCCTTTTACACTCTATCGCTATCTATCTAGAATATAACTGTAAAACTACCTGTATTTGTCCTCCTTTTAATACCCCTTCTCCACTTCCTATCAAAACCGGCACATACAAAATATTGGAGGGGATGACTTATTTTTTGAAACATATATGCTACAATTCGTTATCTTCTTTTGTTCTTTAATGACAAAAATATAGTTATACCCTGGGATAACAAGTCCTAAAGTTGTATGGGGTCATATGGCAAGACTTGTTGAGTTAATATTGATGTATTGTGAAATCTGATATTCGCTTTTTTGATGTTTACAATATATAAGGCTTTGTAAATCCTTTTGATCTTGAAAAAGCCTTCTCTTTGGTTTAGTCAATTTCAATTTGGTCTGATTCCTCCAAAAAAACCATGTTCTCCCAATAGCTTTGGAAGTGATATTTATCTGCCTAAAATGTGAATGCAGTGGCTTATCTTGCAGCCAAGGTGATGCAGCTGGCAAGAAACATTCTCCATTGATTGGAAGATGGACTCCAACTAAATTGCCTTCATTTATTTCAGCAATAGAGGAAGAAGGTTCAGTTCCTTTGTGGATAGCTTTGAATTACCTTGAAGTGCCACCTGTAAGTTTTATGTTGAAGGATGTGACTTACTGTGGACTACGGAGACTGTGGCATGATGCCATTTGAAACAGATGGTGGTGCCAAAGGGGTTTTTGGCAACAGTGAATATTTTGGATCTAACAGGGCAAGACAGGACCACCTTGCTAATTCCAAGATCGTTTATTGGCTAGGACTACACCTACAGTTAGAAGGTATAAAGTACACAGACAATGGGTTTAAGTTATGTAGTGGAACATAATCGAGGTTATCGTTATAGCACAAAGGAGTTGCTGTATTAGGAATGCTATACCCTCCTGGAAGGATATTGAACTGTTGGTTTGGGTGACCCATCTCTTTAAATAATGACGATAACTGATTTTTAACTTTGCACTTTCTTAATAAAGAAAAGCTATTTTAGAAGATAAAGTAAACAATATAACAAACCCTTCCATCTTACAGCAGGGAGTTAAATATTCTCATATTTCCTTCATGCAATAAATTTAATTTTGCACAAACTCCACAAAGAAATGTTGAGCCAGGCATCAAAATGTAATGCTTACCCTGTTGCGTGAGTGTCCTAATCAAATTATCCTTCCCAACATTCAGAATTTATACAGGGAATTTAATAAAACAAATCAGTCTTCAGCTGTGGAAGTGATATTTGGCTACATTAAAATGTGAAGAAAACACGCGCAATGATAAATGATTTTACCAGTCCTGACGGCTCCACGTACTGAACATTCAATGGAAGATAGGTGCAACCTTTAATCAAAGAGCAGTGTTTAATGAATATTCAGACATTGTTAGGTTCGTGATTGGTAAAGTGGTTGAGGGTTACCTGGAAATGGCAGGAGAATGGTGTTCAAAAAAGAAGTCAGTCATGACTAAATGATGGAGCAGACTCAATGGGCCAAGTGGCCTAATTCTGCTCCTATGCCTTACGGCCCTATGGTCTCATCTATTTTATTACAACTTTTTCTGTGGTAAATAGTCATGGGCTATTTATTAGGTGTACTGTGGAGAGCATTCTGACTGGTTGCATAACCAATTTGAATAGAGGGGCCTCTGCACAAGAGTGGGAAAAAGCTGCAAGAAGTTGTCGACTCAGCCAGCTCCATTGTAGGCATTTGCCTCCCCAGCATTGAGGACACCTTCAAAAGGAGATGGCTCAAAATGGTGGCATCCATCATTAAGGACTTCCATCACCAGGATATACCCTCTCCTCATTGCTACCACCAAGGAGCAGGTACAAGAGCCTGACGACACACACTCAACGTTTCAAGACCATAAGACGATAAGACATAGGAGTAGAATTAGGCCATCTGGTCCATCAAGTCTGCTCCGCCATTCAATCATGGCTGATCCTTTTTTTTAATCTTTTCCTCAACCCCAGTTCCTGACCTTTTCGCTGTATCCTTTGATGCTATGTCCAATCAAGAACCTATCAATCTCTGCCTTAAATACACCCAGCATTCTGGACTCCACAGCTGCATGTGGCAACAAATTCCAAAAATTCACTGCCCTTTGGCTAAAGAAAATTCTCCGCATCTCTATTATGGAAGGACGCTCCTCTATCCTGAGGCCGTGCCCTCTTGTCCTAGACCCTCCCACCATGGGAAACATTCTTTCCACATCTACTCTCTCGGGGCCTTTCAACATTCAAAAGGTTTCAATGAGAACCCCACCCATCCTTCTGAATTCCAGTGAGTACAGACCCAGAACCATCAAACGTTCCTCGTATGATAACCTTTCCGTTCCCAGAATCATCCTTGTGAACCTCTTCTAGACCCTCTTCAATGCCTGCACATCCTTTCTAAGATGAGGGGCCCAAAGCTGTTCACAATACTCAAGGTGAGGCCTGACCAGTGCCTTATAAAGCCTCAGCATCACATAGAACCATAGAAACTACAGCACAGAAAACAGGCCCTTTGGCCCTTCTTGGCTGTGCCGAACCATTTTCTGCCTAGTCCCACTGACCTGCACACGGACCATATCCCTCCATACACCTCCCGTCCATGTATCTGTCCAATTTATTCTTAAATGTTAAAAAAGAACCCACATTTACCACCTCGTCTGGCAGCTCATTCCATACTCCCACCACTCTCTGTGTGAAGAAGCCCCCCCTAATGTTCCCTTTAAACTTTTCCCCCCTCACCCTTAACCCATGTCCTCTGGTTTTTTTCTCCCCTTGCCTCTGTGGAAAAAGCCTGCTTGCATTCACTCTATCTATACCCATCATAATTTTATATACCTCTGTCAATTTTCTCCCCTCATTCTTCTACGCTCCAGGGAATAAAGTCCTAACTTATTCAACCTTTCTCTGTAACTGAGTTTCTCAAGTCCCGGCAACATCCTTGTAAACCTTCTCTGCACTCTTTCAACCTTATTTATATCCTTCCTGTAATTTGGTGACCAAAACTGAACACAATACTCCAGATTCGGCCTCACCAATGCCTTATGCAACCTCATCATAACATTCCAGCTCTTATACTCAATACTTCGATTAATAAAGGCCAATGTACCAAAAGCTCTCTTTACGACCCTATCTACCTGTGATGACACTTTTAGGGAATTTTGTATCTGTATTCCCAGATCGCTCTGTTCCACTGCACTCCTCAGTGCCTTACCATTAACCCTGTATGTTCTACGTTGGTTTGTCCTTCCAATGTGCAGTACCTCACGCTTGTCAGTTTTAAACTCCATCTGCCATTTTTCAGCCCATTTTTCCAGCTGGTCCAAGTCCCTCTGCAGGCTCTGAAAACCTTCCTCACTGTCTACTACACCTCCAATCTTTGTATCATCAGCAAACTTGCTGATCCAATTTACCACATTATCATCCAGATCATTGATATAGATGACAAATAACAATGGACCCAGCACTGATCCCTGTGGCACACCACTAGTCACAGGCCTCCACTCAGAGAAGCAATTCTTTACCACCACTCTCTGGCTTCTTCCATCGAGCCAATGTCTAATCCAATTTACCACCTCTCCATGTATACCTAGCGACTGAATTTTCCTAACTAACCTCCCATGCGGGACCTTGTCAAAGGCCTTACTGAAGTCCATGTAGACAATATCCACTGCCTTCCCTTCATCCACTTTCCTGGTAACCTCCTCGAAAAACTCCAACAGATTGGTCAAACATGACCTACCACGCACAAAGCCATGTTGACTCTCCCTAATAAGCCCCTGTCTATCCAAATGCTTGTAGGTTCTGTCTCTTAGTACTCCCTCCAATAACTTACCTACTACTGACGTTAAACTCACTGGCCTATAATTTCCCGGATTACTTTTCGAGCCTTTTTTAAACAACGGAACAACATGAGCCACTCTCCAATCCTCCGGCAGTTCACCCGTAGACAGCGACATTTTAAATATTTCTGCCAGGGCCCCCGCAATTTCAACACTAGTCTCCTTCAAGGTCCGAGGGAACACTCTGTCAGGTCCTGGGGATTTATCCACTTTAATTTTCCTCAAGACAGCAAGCACCTCCTCCTTTTCAATCTGTACAGTTTCCATGGTCTCACTACTTGATTCCCTCAAATCCATAGATTTCATGCCAGCTTCCTTAGTAAATACAGATGCAAAAAACCTATTTAGGATCTTGTATTCTAGACCTCTTGAAATGAATACTAACATGACATTTGCATGGAATATGTACCAAGTCTGCCATTCTATGTGAGAATATAGAGATGTGAAGAAGTATTTTTACTTCTGCCTAAAGGAGTAGACTGTATCCTATTTAATGCCTACATTGAAGGCATTAGTCTTGATGATACAAAGATCACAACTTGTTGTTCCAAAGTTTGGTCAAGTTCCAGGTCATATCTCACAATATTCTGTCTCTTACATACAGGATCATTTGTTGTGGGGAGAAAAACACAGCAATTTGATTGATTGAATTTATAATTAGCAGCTCTCCTTAGTTACAGTATAAGTTTCTTAATGGATAGCCCCAGATCCAAGGGAGGGATTGAAATGTCAAGCAGTTGGTGTTGGAGGAGGAGATAAGAAACTAGTGTTAATGAAGATGGAGACTGAAGCTCAGGGAAATTCAGAAGCTGAAATGGAGGGGTTGGAACCTGACAGTGTGCAGAGAGGGGATGGTGTGAGAAATTAGCTGTGTTGTGAGGGGAGACTGAAGTACACAGTGGTAGAAAATCAAGAGCCACATCCAAGGGAAATTTCAAGATGCCAAGTGGACAACAAAGTCAGAAAGGATTAACATAGGATCCCAGTGTGAGGAGATCAGAAGCTGTGCAAATCAGAGGACAGGGGTAGGAAAATTAGAAGCCAGGAATGATGAGTGAAGACAGAGGATCAAGTGAAATGGAGGAATTGAGAATCATGGAGAAAACTCCCTAAAACCAGGGTGGAGAGAGAAGATCTGAAGGGTCAGGTGGATGTTGAAAGTTGCTTGAAATTCCACAGTCATAATTTTGGAATGGAGGAAGAGAAGGGAATTTAAAAGATCACTGGAAGTGGTCAGAAAATTAGAACATTGTTCTAATTAGAAATGCAGCTTGGGCAGTTGCACTTGATATTTTGAGTTTGATATACTGCATACACATGGCCACTTTATTACGTACACCTGTTCATAATGCAGGTATCTAATCAGCCAACTGAATGCATAAAAGCATGCAGACATGGTCAAGAGGTTCACTTGTTGTTCAGAAGACACATCAGATTTGGGGGAGACAATGGCGCCTAATGCTTACATCTTTGGAAACAGCTCTATTTCCATCCTGAATATCTCTATTTTTCCCTTTCAGGATTCTATTGAAGACCCTGACCTGGAGTTACACACCGACTTTGGTTCTTTGCCGGAATTGGACCCACTCTCAGTTATTCGATATGCCAAGAAGTGGCCCAAGAGATTAGCTCGCCTTCGGAGTTCCGGGATCTTGTGGCTCTGGAGACAGGTGGACCGAAGGTCAGTGTCTCTGCAGGAATTTGGTGGGCCGTGGGAGACGGAAGATCTCTGGCTGTATGCCCAAAGGCCCGAGTTCTTTGGGCACAGAGCTTGGAAAAAGCATCACAACGGACCTTTATCATCATAAATCAGCCAGTTGATTGTTATGTCTCCCCTCTCGCTGTAAAACAGAGACACCTCTTTCTCCCTTATTAGGGAGAGAGGGACCCTGTGGTATGTCGAGTAGTCTTTGGGGTACTGCAAGTCTCCATCTTTATTGATACTTTGCTGCACACTTGAGTGCTCGGTGGGGGGTGCCTTTGCTTTTTTCTGCTGGTGGGGGAGGGGGGATTGTTGCTTTGCTGCTGCTTGCATGTGGGAAGGGGAGCTTTGGGTTTCTGACATTTAACTGACATTCATTCTTTGGGGGCACTTCCCTATTTTCGTGGACGGTTGTGAAGAAAAAGTATTTCAGGATGCATATTGTATACATTTCCCTGACATTAAATGTACCTTTGAAACCTTGAAGCCTTTGAAACGTGATTTAAGTGATGTTGACTGTGGAACTTTGTTGGTGCCAGAAGGGGTGGTTTGAATATCTCAGAAACTGCTGATTCCCTGGTATTTTCACACACAAGTCTCTAGAGTTTACAGAGAATGGTGCAAAAAACAAAAAAAAAAATCCAATGAGCAGAAGTCCTGTGGGAGAAAACACTCTGTTAATGAGAGATATCAGTGGAGAATGGCCAGACAGTTTCAAGATGACAGGAAGGCGACAGTGACTCAAAGAATCGTGCATTACAACAGTGATGTGCTGAAGAGCATTTCAGAATGCACAACACATTGAACCTTGTTGAAGTGGATGAGCCACAGAAGCAGAAGACCACACTGGGTCCCACTCCTGTACTAATAAAGTGACCACTGAGTGTATATTTTCCTCAATTTTATGCATATTTGTTCAATACAGGTCCCTTTGTTCAAGATAGAAGTCCATTCTGAAGAATTGTATTGCACAAAGTTCATAGTCAATGAATGTAATTTTACCTCCTATCGATATTTGAGGAAAATATGGAGCATCAGGAAATTACAATTATGACAGAAAAATAGTCATAGTCATAGTCATAGTCATACTTTATTGATCCCGGGGAAAAAAACAAGCAGAACCAAAGAAACCAAAGGAATGAACGAGCATAGAGAGGAACAAAGCTTCAAAATCTACATCACAATATGTACATATCAGTAAGGTAGAAGGCTGAATTTCCATCATATTTTCCCATTTTCATTTGTTCTGAAGCAATGATTTATTAACACCTCCATCACTGTAACTTCACAATGGTACACACTGTCTTCCAACAACAAACTATACATACAATGATGAGTTCAGCATACTGATCTAGAAACGTCCATCTGCAGGAATTCAATTTAATTCAAGTTTAGTTGCCATTTAATCATATTTGAATATTCATGAAGACAACCAAACGAGATAGCTTTACCATGGGGTCAAAGTGCAAAGACACATTACCACAGTCGCACACATAAGATCACAATCATGTAATAAAAGTCCACTGCCAACAATATGCCCCCACCGCATACAAGTCAACAGACCCATATAGAATATCAGTAAAAATACAACAATGCTAGGCAACATCGTGGCTTTGAGGCTCAGTCCTCGCATATACAAGATAGCCAGGCTTGCATTTATGCTCTGAAGCCACCCATTTACTCTAGTCTAAGAGTAAATCAGCAACGATGGAGATGGTCGGAGCTGGGTATTAGACAAGAAGACACAGGAGCAGAATTAAACCATTTGGCCCATCAAATCTGCTTTGCTATTCCTTCATAGCTGATTTATTATCCCACTCAACACCATTCTTCTGCCTTCTCCCTGTAATCTTTGACATCCTTACTACTCAAGAACCAATCAACCTCTGCTTTAAGTAATACCCAATGACTTGGCCACCACAGTTGTTTGTGGCACTGAATTCCACAGATTCACCAACCTCTGGCTAAAGAAATTCCTCCTCATCTCTTTTCTAAAGAGAAATCCTTCATTTCTCAGGCTGTGGCCTCTGGTCCTAGACTCCTCCATGATTGGAAGCATCCTCTCCACGTTCACTCCATCTAGGCAATTCAATATTTGATAAGTTTAAGTGGGATCCCCTCTCATTCTTCTAAACTCCAACAAGTGCAGGCCCAGAGCCATCTAACTGCTCCTCATTCATTAATCCTTTCATTATTGGGAACCTCCTATTGACTCTCTCCAATGCCAGCACATCCGAGGTATTATCAGCCTTGGGTTAGTGTTGTCGAGTGTGATGATTGAACGTTTCCATGCTACAATAGCAAATATAGATTCTCAGCAACGAGAAAATTCACCTGCTTAGTGAACATCAGTAAAAACTGCAATACTTGTTAAATATTTCAGTAATGGTCTTCTTAATTGTGGCATGAAGGTCAACTGATACAGCTTAAGGGTAAAACAAAAATAAAGGGGAAAATGATAAAACTATTCTGCATATGGGGATTGCACTGAATAAACATCTTGTCAAAAAGAAATGGTGAGTTCATTTCCATTTCTAAGTCAATGTAGGTAGAAATGATTTATACGTTCTGTGTAATTATGAAAAGATCCCAATATCATTCATCAAACCAAAATTCTGAAATGTATACTACAATAATGTTATATTAACAAGCCGCTTTTGTGTCTGAGAATGCAAGACTAATGTATACTACCTTAATTAGATTTTTAACATTCAATGCAAAATTATACATACAACCATAAATCTACCGTACGTCATGCACATTGAATGCAGCCAAATTTGTTCATTTAACCATTTCTTATCTGCTCTGAATTTTTAATTTTATGTACGTGTGCATTATTTTCCTTTATTTGAAGCTGCAGAATGAATAAAATTATTTACCCATTGTGGTGGGAAGTCAAAACGTGCAATTATATTTTTAAAGTTGGCAACCTTTAATAACTTGACGGTGCAAACAGCTGCCACAACCAGAGTAAATTAAGAAAGCCCTAAACTACAACATAGGAAGAATGTGTCCAAATGAGGGATGTAGCCTACAAGCAAAGATTTATATTTTAATTGCCCGCCATACACCAAATCTAGAGAGCATTTCCATTGCAGAACTAGTACAATTACAATTTAAAATGCTATTTTTAAGCTAATCACTTGTAAGTATATCTGGAACTTTACTCACAAACTCTATCTTTATGGTCATCCTGTGCCTCAGGCCAAATTTTCAGCAATTCATAATTAATTAGGCACTGGTCTGAAGTGCAGCAATGGATCATGTAAAGATTATGAGAGGGAGTAGTGATAGCTCAGTGTGAAGCTCTCAACTTCCTCTCGAGAGAGTGCAGTAATGAGATTTTGAACTGAGGCTGCAGGATGTAAAATTCAGCATCTGACACATTTGGTGGCACACCCAATCCACAACAAATGTAATTAAATAATGTGCTTCTGTAGCATTCTGCATATATACCTTTTGAGATGTATCAGTGCTGACAGAAAGGGTTCACTTGGCCTTTAATGATTAAAGAATCATATATCCTGCACTTAGAGCAGTTAAAAATTTGATATCTGCGAGGAGATATGTGGCTTCTCAGAATATTATGATCTTATGGACTGAACTTGCTTTCCTTTTTGATGTGAGCTAACCTTTTTTGTGCCCGTGCTATTTTATAATGAGAGCACACGCAGTTTTGGCACTTATTATTACAATACAGATCGAAGCAAAGACAAAGGACAGCATTATATGTAAATAATTATGGGCATGTCGGTAATTTTAATAAAAGATGGAAGTACAGGTTATCAGCAGTGTTTAGAAATGGACATCTGATAAGTATGTTGTCTTTATTGCTGATCAGTAATATACTGCAGCAGGTAGTGAGGGATTAGCAGACTAACAGGTGGTGGAGTGGCAGGGAGAGGTGTGAAGGTGGGGGTGTGATGGTGAGAAGAGTTTAACAATGTATCACCTGATAGATGTCATAGATCCTAAACAGACACTGGAAGAGCTTCAACCAGGTGAAGTCATTCTCAGACTATCCTTCAAAAGAAATACGGGAAAAAGTTGGTAATTTTATCTCCTAATTACCACACTGTAGAATATGCAGTTAAAGCAGAAAGCACTTTCACAGTCCTCTGTACATGCTATCAAGTTTAACATCGCACTAAAGAATTGCTGGCACGGAACTAAAATTACTAATTTATCCAGTTGGTGACCTAATTAATTTAAATAGTGCTGTATATTCCAATATTATGAAACCTAAATATTGCTGAGTTTGTACAAGATTTTGTTGCATACCAGAAAGGTATTTGTATCCTGGAAAATAACTGTTGTTGCAAATTTAAATCTCACTGCTGCACTGGATAGATTATAAAGTAATGTAATTCCTTTCATCACAGCTGCTTGGTCTAATATGAATTATGGATTTCAGTTAATTATTTCTTTCAGCCTGTGCTTGTTAAATAGGATGGCATTAAAGGACCAGCACCTGTCATCCTCAACAGTTAAGATTCATAGTGTTTATAAAGAGTTTTTCAAAGCTGTAGACTGAATGACAGAATTCAGAAATGGTTGAATACTGCTGGGGATATGCAAACCCTTGTTACTTCATAGTATACTCCTGCTTTCTAACGTCTACTGGTTCTGTTAGTCCCTTCAAGTAGAAATATGAGTTTCGGTTATATAAAGGACTGAGAGAAGGGCAAGTTGCAAGTGCAAAATAAAAAGATTTGGGTGGGGGAGGGAGACAGGCTTTGGCTAGGTTCTTTCTCCTCTAAGATTCTTTCAACCCTGGTCTTATGTCCACTTTATGTGACCAGAGGCCAACGTTTTCCATAAGGTTACGATAAGAAATATACAAACATATAAATAATCCGTGCAAAGAGAGAGCAAAGTAGTAAGGTAGTGTTCATGGAAATCTGATAGCGGAGGGGAAGAACTCTTACTAAAATGTTGAATGTGTGTCTTTAGGCTTCTGTACCTCCTCTCTGAAGAGGTCATGTCTTGGATGGTGAAGATCTTTAATGATGGGTACCACCTTCCTGAGGCACAGCCTTGTGAAGATGTTCTCACTGGTGGGGAGGCTAGCCCCACCAGCCATGCTTGAAGTCATCCATCTGTGTAGGTAAAGGACTCTGTGGCCCTCAGCCTCTTTGCCTCTGGCTTGTTACAGAGAATCACAATGGATGTCCGTGATGTGCTGCTTTTTGAAAGATCACAATTCATCTGCAGCTCCTTGGATAGTGTGTAGCACATTACACACAGGCGTGGATCTGTAAATTTTACATCATTTTGAAAGGAACAGGAACTGAGCCATTACACACAAATGGAATTGAGGCAGCCATACAGGATTTGTGTAGTTTTGGAACTACAAGGAACTTCTTTTCATGAATAGAAAGTTAGCATTGCTACCTTCAGCAAAACATAATGGCAGATAACAGCAGGCCTCCAGGGAGCTGAAATTATTTTTTCATGTTCAGACAGTGTGCTGCACCTTAATTTCAGCCACCAGCTTGACCAACATTTCGAAGTTCAAAGTAAAATTTATCATCAAAGTAAATACTATACATGTTACCATATACTACCTTGAGATACATTTTCTTTCAGGCATTTACAGGAAAAAATGCAATATAATTTACAAAAACTATACATAAACAAAGACTGAGAAACATCCTCACTGATAGAGGAGCCCAGCCCATCCTCAGTGATAGAGGAGCCCAGCACTCCTATACAGAAGATAAGGCTGAGGCATTTGCAACAATCTTCAGTCAGAAGTGCCAAGTAGATGATCCAGCTCGGCTTCCTCCAGAAGTCCCCAGCATCCCAGATGTCAGTATGTAGCCAATCCAACTCTCTCCACATGATATCAAGAAACCGCTGAAAGCATTGGCTACTGCAAAGGCTATGGGCCCAGACAAAATCCCGGCAATAGTCCTGAAGATGTGTGTTCCAGACCTTGCCACGACACTAGCCAAGCTGTTCCAGTACAGCTACAACACTGGCATCTACCCGGCAATGTGGAAAATTGCCCAGGTATCTTCTGTACACGAGAGAACAGCCCAGCAAGTTATCAGCCTACTGACGATCATTGGTAAAGTAATGGAAGGGGTCATCAACAATGCTATCATGCAGCACCTACTCCACAATAACCTGCTTACGGATGCTTAGGTTGACTTCTGTTGAGGCCACTCAGCTCCTGACCTCTCACTTCCTTGGTCCAAATATGGATCCAAGAGCTGAATACCAGAGGTGAGGTGAGTGTGGTAGCCCTTGACGTCAAGACAGCATTTGACCGAGTATGGCATCAAAGTGTCCTCGCTAAAATGGAGTCGATATGAATTAGGGGAAACCCCTCCACTGGTTGGAATCATACCTGACACAAAGGAAGATGGTTGTGGTGGTCGGAGGTCAATCACCTCATCCTCAGGGCATCCCTGCAGAAGTAATCACCTCCTGACTCCCGAAAGCCTGTCCGCCATCTACAAAGTTCAGGTCGGGGTGTAATGGAATACTTGCCACTCGCCTGGATGAGTGCAGCTCCAAGCACTCAAGAAACTTGACACCATCTAGTACAAGGCAACCCACTCGATTGGTGCTGCTTCCACAAACATCCAATCCCTCCACCATCGACAGACAGTTGCAGCAGTGTGCACTATCTAGAAGACATACTGCAACAACACACCAAAGTTCCTAAGGTACCACATCCAGACCCACAACCGCTACCATTTAAAAGGATGAGAACAATACCTGGGAACACCACCGTTTGGAAATCCCCCTCCAAGTCACTCACCATCCTGACTTGGAAACATATCGCCATTCCTTCATTGTCACTAGGTCAATGTCATAGAATTCCCTCCCTAACAGCACTGTGGGTGTACCTATACCTCAGGGACTGGAGCGGTTCAAGAAGTCAGCTCATCACCACCTTCTCAGGGGCAACTAGGGATGGGCAATAAATGCTGGCTTAGCTGACGACACCCACATCTCATAAATTAATAATTTTTTTAAAAAGTGAAAAAGAAGACAAATTGTGGAAAAAAATAACACTGAGTGCATGAGATGTAGAGAGTCCTTGAAAGTGAACCCGTATATTGTAGAATCAGTTCAGAGTTCTGGCAAGTGAAGTTATACTTGCTGCTACAGGAGCCTGACGGTTGTAGAGTAATAACTGTTCCTGAACCTGGTGGCGTGGGACCCAAGGTTTCTGCACCTTCTGCCTGACAGTAGTAATGAGAAGAAGTCATGTCCTGGATGATGGGGTTGTTGATGGTGCATGCTGCTTTCTTGTGCCAGTGCTCAATGTAAATGTGCTCAGTGGTGGGGTTGGGTTTGCCTGTGATGGTCTGGGGCATTACCATCACTTTCTGTAGTCTTTTCAATCCCTGTGCATTGGTGTTTTCATACGAGGCTATGATGGAACCAGTTAGGAAACTCTTCAGTACATCTATAGAAGTTTCTCAATGTTTTAGGTGACATGCAAACTTCTAAGAAAGTAGAGGCACTGATGGCAGTTATATGCTGATCCCAGTACAGATCCTCTGATATGATAAGACCAAGGAAATTAAAGCTACTGACCTGCTCCACCTCCGATCCCCAAATAAGAACTGACTAATGGACTCCTGGCTTCTTCCTCCTGTATTTTTTAGTCAGCTCTTTGGTTTTGTTGATGTTGAGTGAGAGGTTGATTTTGAGGCACCAGTCCTCCAATTTCCTTCTTATATGCTAACTCATTACCACCTTTGATTCAGCCAACGGCAGTACTGTCATCAGCAAAATTAAATATAACATTGGATCTCTCAGTGAGCAGCTCTGAATAAAGAAAGTCTAGATATTTCCGTTGGCATTCTGCGGCGCTACATTATAACATTCCCCCAACATTAACATGACCACTGACCTGGACCAGCTGAAAAGCTTTTTCCCCTCTCCTGTTTCATGACTGGAACTCAAAAATAACATAGAATCTCGATTTGACTTTATTTGCAGTGCCATACACCATCTAAACCACCCATTGCTATCTATACTGTACTGTGGTTCCGGAATACACCATACACAGAATGGATAACAGTAAACTGACATGGCTTGTTTAAAACAAGATTGAAAGCCACAACCTCTTGTACCTAGAAGCTTCATGACAACATACACCTGGTAGCACCTACCACATCAAACACGATTCTCCCTTGCGAATACAGTATAATGCCAACTGTTTCTAGATCAACAGCCTAAAACACTTGAAATATCTTCACAATACTGCAGCTAGGCAAGATACCATCTTCGCACTATATTCTATAGTGGCGGATGATACTTAAACATTGACTGCAGGCAATGACAATATGTCAAAAGTGAATAGTAATAGATCAAAATTCACATTGCACTGCATTGTGATTTAATGCACGTGAATAGCATTATACAGTGCGAATCTTTCTCTTAGGGTGTAGTAATAAAAAGAGAGCACATCCTGCATGATGGGGTGGGGGGGGGGGACCTTAATGATGGATGCCACTTTTTAGAGGCCTAGGCTCAATATGTAAGCTCCAAAACCTGGGCATCTGTCCCTTCCTCTGCAATTGGATCCTCGACTTCCTTGATGTGTGGATCGTGCAGATCAAAAATAACATCTCCTCCTTGCTGATGATCAACACTGGTGCACCTCAAGGATACATGCTTATCCCACTGCTCTACGCACTACACCCACGACTGTGTAGCTAGATGCAGCTCGAAAACCATCTATAAATTTGCTGCTGACAGAACTACTGTTGGAAGAATTTCCAAAGGTGATGAGGAGGCAAACAGGAACTAGACAGATCAGCTGATTGAATGGTATCACAACAACAGCCTTGCATTCAACGTCAGTGAAACCAAGCAACTGATTAAGGACTTCAGGAAAGGGAAGTTGAGGGGACATACTTCAGTTCTCATAGAGGGGTCAGCAGTGGAAAGGGTGAGCAGTTTTAACTTCCTGATGGTCTATCCTGGGCCCAACATATTGATGCAGTTACAAAGAAAGCACAACAGTGGCTGTATTTCATTAGAAGTTTGAGGAGAATTAGTATGTCACAATAACACTCACAAATACAGACGTACCATGGAGAGCACTCTAACTGGTTGCATTACTGCCCTAGTATGGAGGGGGCCACTGCACAGGATCGGGCAAAGCTGCTGAAAGTTGTTAATTCAGCTACCTCCACCATGGGCACTAGCCTCTCCAACATCAAGGACACCTGCAAAAGACAAGGCCCAGAAAAGTGGCATCCATTGTTAACACCCCCCATCACTCAAAACATGCTCCCTTCTTACTACTACCATCAGGGAGGAGGTATAGAGGTCTGAAGACACACATTCAATGTTTCAGGAACAGCTTTTTCCATCCGCCATCAGATTTCTGAATGGACAGTGAACCCATTAACACTACCTCACTACTTTTCCTCCCTTTTTTGCACTACTTATTTAAATTAATTTTTATATAAATGCTTATTGTAATTTATAGTATTTTATCATCATGTATAGCAAAGCATTGCTGCTTCCAAACAACAAATATCATGAAATATATTATAACACGACCCACCCAGCCAACACACTTTTCGTCCCTCTTCCCTCCGGGAGAAGGCTCAGGAGCTTGAAGACTCATACAGACAGATTTGGGAACAGCTTCTTTCCAACTGTGATAAGACTGCTGAACGGATCCTGGCCCAGACCTGGGCCGTACCCTCCAAATATCCGGACCTGCCTCTCGGTTATTTTTTTGCACTACCTTACTTTCCATTTTTCTATTTTCTATTTATGATTTATAATTTAAATTTTTAATAGTTACTAAATATTACTATTTTTAAAATTTTTAATTTTTAATATTTAATCCAGGGAGTGGGAAGCGCAGAATCAAATATCGCTGTGATGATTGTACGTCCTAGTACTAATTGTTTGGCGACAATAAAGTATAAAGTATATGCTGGTGGCATTAAACTTGATTCTGATTCATTAGTGCCAGCACTATGTTATAAGTAAGGTGCACACAAGCATTTCAGATGTTATCCTAGTGCAGGCTAGCAGTATATTACAGTTGCAATAGGTTTTATTCTCTAAGAAAACTAATTTCCTCCCTCATATCAATTCAAGTCTAAGTCCGTCAGACCTAGGGGAGTGAAGATGGTGACAGTACAAGTAAATGAAGAAAATGACAGTGAAACTAACCTCCACTCAAAAAGTCCAGAACAAGGGGACATCATCTTCGCATTTGAATTGAGTTAAAAGCGAATCCATCAAAATCTTCCTCACAGAAAGGTTAGTGTGACTATGAATGCTCAGTCCCAGAAGAATACAATGCAAAGTCAAATATAATTTCTGAAAGACAATGGCTTTAAGTGACATGGAAGGAGGTGGGAAACTGGGATCAAAAAGGTAATATTGTCCAGGCTAATAAGATGTTGCAGTTGGCACAGTGGGGCCTATGTTACTATTTCTTGTGTCAAATGAAATAACCTGCAGCATGTAAACTGGAGGAACATCTGTTTTATAATTTACCAGTCCTGCACTGAGTCTATAGTAAAGTCCAACCTTAAACTGTTTCAATAGCTCAGAGTTCAAAGTAGATTTATTATCAAACTATGTAAGTGTCACCATATTCAAACCTGAAATTCATTTTTTGCAGGCATCCACAGTAAATCCAAGAAACACAATAGAATCGGTGAAGGACCACACCCAACAGGACAGATGACCAATCGATGTGTAAAAGACGACATCTGTGCAAATGCAAAATAAATAAATAAATATGCAATTAATATCAAGAACATGAGATGAAGAGTCTTTGAAAGTGAGTCCATAGGTTGTGAGAATATTTCAGTGATGGGTGAATAAAGTTATCCCTCCTGGTTCAAGAACATGATAGCTGGGTGGTAATAACTCTTCCTGGACCTGGTGGTGTGGGTTCTGAGGCTCCTGTACTTTCTTCCTGTTGGCAACCGCAAAAAAAAGAGCAGCTGGTCCAATTAATGCACCAGATCAAAAGATTTGAAACTAAGGTAGATTCAAAAATGTAGAATTAATTCACAAACAATTACATTTTGTTCCTTTTGGCATTTTTAGCCCTGTATCAATCCCAGTCAAACAACAGAGGAACAAACGCTCCCGTTGAATGCAGGTTTGCTGGTCCTTCAGAATTATCCTTGAATCATTATAAATTAAAAAGCATATGTATCTCCAGGGTACTGCTACCAACTACCAGAGAAACAAAGTAATTGAGACAGTGAAAACAGTTGTATGTATTTCTTACCTTTTTGTAGGGTATTTATTAATTATTGAGCAAAGATTAGTTATTGAGATGTAGGAAAATGGATGTTTGATTAAGAATTATGTATAACCCAGGCAGTAATGAAGAGTCCTTTCCATATCTGGTTGCCATGGAAAAGTAAAGTGCCATGAGCAAAGAGATGCAGGATGAGCAATGACAGCACCTTAGGGTGCTGAAGATTCCTGGAATTATATTAGAGCTGACAAGAACTCTGGAGGGTGAGCCCATTTTCTACAGTATATCAGAATAAGATATAAACTGAAATACATTGTTGTATTCTATCTTTGGCAATATTTAAAGGATGGCATGAATCTTAATTATGTATTAATGAAAATGTGGAAATTTGCCATTGCTTAGATATGCAAATGGAGACCTTGCAAAAGTGGAACTGGGTACAAATATTTTTGTGGATTAGGAGCTCAACAGGGTCAATCTGTATCATAAAGCAAGTTAAGTCGGTGCCTTTATATCAAAACACATCCTAAACTATGATTGTTTAATAGCAATAGAATTTAGAAGAGTATTAAGTAAAAAATTCACAGGCTATTGCACAGAAATGCTATTGTGTAACAGTACTTAAGTGCACAACTTGATGTAAATTCATGGAAAAGAATATTGCAGCTGCTACGATGTTGACAATCTTGTTCCTAGTTGGTGTGTGCATATGGACAAGTTCAGTGCTATTCTGTACATAGAATGTACATCTAGGCAATGCTTGCACAAAATTCACTCACATATGCATTGCCTGTGATGGTGCCACCCATGCCAACTAGCACTGAGAAATAGTTTTGTATCAGTGCCTCTAAGGTAACAAACTTGGACTGCACTCCCAATTGCGTCAATAATACATATTCTTAAAAACACTATGATAGCTTGAAAGCCGAACACTAGGGAAAAATCTCCAGTTTGAAAATCATGTATTCTCTATAATCCTCTGTTGACTGTTACTTCCCAACTTTATCTGTGCTGTCTTTTATTCTTGACTATGCTGTGTGTTTCAATTCTACCAAGTTGGTTAAGTGGCACTTCATTAACATTTTTAATATTACACCTACTGTATTATGTACATAAAATGTATTTCTTATGTCATCAAAACATTCTGTCACTTTGGTTAAACATGATTTGCCCTTCTCCTTGCTGCAGCTCTCTTTTGGGGTACAAATCTACCCTCCATCCTATCTCCCTTCCCTCGGCCCCTTCCACTTACAAGCCTGACCTGCATCCAACACTCATAAATGACCATCCTCCATCCCCCACCAATTCAAGATTACGAGTCCCTTCTAAATCCTGTACTCCGACACTCTGCGGTCTCTCTACACTGCAGACCACCACCTTTTGACTGTGATATACCTGGGTAGTGGGATGGAGATACGTCTCTGCCAAAGGAGGTGAAAGACGCTCCTTCTCTCCGCTAGCCTGCATGTCACTATTGGGCAAGGTTGATTAGCCCCCAGTCAGGGTCAAGTAAAGCCACGGGAGCAGGTGCTGGATGGTCGTGTAAGCAGCTGGTGCGTAACACAAGCCCCAGTTATGTGACCACTGACACCAGGCAGACCATCTCTGAAGAGTATTGATAATGGCTGGGGTCACCTGTCCTGTAAAGAGACTGCCCTGAGACCATCATCAGCCGCCCTATGATCAGCATATAATAATAATGATACTCGTTTCGAAGTGATGGTCTTGTTATACTTCGCTAATCTGAGGAAGAAGCTGGCCAAAATGTACTTATGGATGGTCAGGATAAAGATGGTAAATTGCCTTCCCTGGCAGATATACTGTAAGGAAAAGAAATTTACCATCTCTCCACCTCCCCCCCCCAACCCCCTATACATATGAGCAGCATTTAAAGCAGACAAAAGCAGATAAAGAAGGTTATCTTGGCTGATATGTTTCAAGCCTGGATTTGTGCTTGGATAACAGTGTTTGCTCTTTGATGCCCTGGAGCTTCTCTTGTGACCTTACCTTTCACTTACACTGAGTACTGGAGAAAATTCTCTTTCAGATCGGTCTTCTTGGTTTCCTAATGAGATATGTGAGAGACCACAATAGGAAGTTGTAAAGTGAGATGTCGCAGAGGATATTTATTCTAATACATCAATACTCAATCAATAAAGTTATTGGCCTGGAAAATTTCACTTACCATTATGTATCCAATTGTTTTCTGCATGCTACATCCCTAACAGAATGTACGGTGGCTTCAGTGATGGATTTTTGCTACGTTGTCTCTTTATTCTTTCAAGGTAGTTTGATCACCATTTGAAGCAAGGCTTAAGCCAGTGTTCATCACCATATTAATTCTAAGAATTATGCTCCAGAACTCAGCATGCCTATGCCACATATTAATGCCCCTTCCACGCACACAGTACTTTTTCCATCTGCCATCCGATTTGAAACCGTGAACACTACCTCACTACTTTTTTTTGTTTCTGTTTTTGCAGTACTTATTTTATTTAACTCTTTGATGAACATATGCATATACTTACTGTCATTTACATTTTCTTTTTCCAATATTATCATATATTGCATTGTACTGCTACTGCAAAGTTAACAAATTTCATGAGATCCGCTGATGATATTAAACCTGATTCTGATTCTGACATGTTTTATGTTTCAGTGTTGGTACACAATCCTGGTGTTGATAATGGCATCACTATAACTGCATAATAGTTACAATATTTGGCCTTAATTGTGTTGTTTTAATAAGGGTCAGATGCAAACAGAACTTTGAATACTATTTGTGTTTTGAAATACAATTTAAAATGAGTGTTCGAAAATACTGCCACAAGTTGTTGAGCCGTTAGGTTGTGAAAATCTGGTTTATCTTTGCCTCCTCCAACTAATTTTTCTAGGAGACTTTGAAATAAGAAACAATGCAATTTGACTCAACAAAGTTTAGGAGATTATGGTCAGTGGGAACTTGCTAACCTACTTTGCCACCTTGGAAATCCCATTACTGGAGAAAGCTCAAATACGCAATTGAACAAACTGCTACTGTCTTTGGTGATTTAAGTTCGGTATTTGAGGAGAAAGAGATCTGTCTCCCTTCCACTATTAAATTTGTAATACATTGAAACAATCACTGCACATTGGGTTGAAACATGAAATATAGGAAGGAAGCAAGAGAACATATTTTTTAAATCTTAGATTCGTGTTGTTGTGTATACTGGGAGAATCATATAATCAGCAATGAAATCTTCTTGAGAAGTCATCAATAATCACTAGCACATATGAAGAGCATGGGAGACTGATAAAGCTTTCTCATTTGATTAACACATCACCAATCAAGATGTCCTATAAAGCTTCTTGTTGGCTATCTATCAAGGAACTTAAAGTATGAAATTTAGAAGCTGTCCAGTTTCAGATCTCTCGGAAATTGAATTGACAGCTTAAGTGTAAGACAGCATCACTTTCAAAATAAAGACAATAATGACAGGAGAAAGCTTATTACTTTGAGAGGAGCACCATGATATCACAACATATGGGTGCATTATAAAGTGAGGACACAAATGATAATTGATTTCTAGTTTTGTATACTTGCGAGAAGTGCTATGAGATAGGCGGCAATAAGGATAATTCAGCAGAAAAGAATCTTTTTTGGATCATGAAAGAAGATATTGAATATTTTACTTTGCATTTCAGAAAGTATAGATTTTTTTTTGCTTAGGAATTGGGCTTCACTTATTTTTGGTAAGCTAAATACTAATGCCAATCACTCATGCAATTCCCTTGTAAACAAAAAAAAACGATTTGGAAATAGCTCTTGGATGGTGCATACTTAAAAACATACGCCAAAGCAAGACCTGTGCA
The DNA here is from genome assembly GCF_030028105.1 of Mobula birostris. Lineage (NCBI taxonomy): Eukaryota > Metazoa > Chordata > Chondrichthyes > Myliobatiformes > Myliobatidae > Mobula > Mobula birostris. The sequence goes on from NC_092390.1 coordinate 40,159,741, forward strand.
TTTCCTGAGAGAAATACACATAGTTAACAGAAGTAGTGTGTGGTTGCAGATTTTGACCCATCATGTTCATGCCTATACTCTACCAAATTAACTCTTTCAACCACCAGCTATTTCTTTATAGATTTGCAAATTTTCCTCCACCATATTTTTAACCATTTCCCTTTTAATGGCCAGAACAGAAGCTGCCTCCACCTCACTGGCAAATTCCTGATTCCAATCACACGTTGCATTAAAAGAGTTCCTTATTTTCCGGCTCCTTTGCCCGAGAGAACAGACTCTAAGTATTCTATCTATTCAGATCCATCATTATTTTATGTACATCTATCAAGTCTCTCCTCAACCTTAACTTTTCCAATGAAATCAATCCCAGCCTCTCTAATTTGGTCTTATAGCTGTCATCCCTCCTTGAAGGACATTGAACATCAGCACAATCTTCTTAGTAACGTGAGAACCAAAACAGAACAAAGGGTGAAGTATGGAATGAACTGCCAGAGAAGAGGTAGATGCAAGTTCAATTGTAATATTTAAGCCAAGTTTGTAAAGATACATGAATGAGAGACATATAAAGGTCAGGGCCAGTACAGAGCAGAGGGCTGAAGGGCCTGTTAATGGCTGTAGTGCTCTATGACTATGTGATTCCAAGGTATGCTCGTTGAGGTTGGACCCGGGTTTTATAAAGGTTCCGTATAATTTCCCTGTTTTTATATTCCATAGTTAAGACCCAGGACTGGGTATGCATTAATAACTCCTTTTCTCAATCTGCCATGCCATTTTCAATGAAATGTTCACTTCACTAGTTTTACTCATTTCCTCACCAAAAACATCACCTCATATTTCTCAGCATTAAATAGCATTTACCAGTCTGTTAATAGCCAGCTGTAATCTATCATCATCTTCCTCACAGTCTAGAATATTGGCAATCTTGCATCTTTTGTCTAGTCTGGATTGCACTCCCAAGTATACATATTTTTAAAGAAACAATGATTGCTTGAAAAACAAATACTGGAGAAAAACCTTCTCCAGTTTGAAAAACATGTATTCTCAACAATCTTCTGCTCTCTGTTACTTTCTAACTTCTGTGCTGTCTTCTTTTCTTGTCTATGGTATGTGTTTCAATCTTACCAAGTTGGTTAAGTGGCACTTGATCAAATTCTGTTATATTACACCTACTGTATTACATACATAAGTTGTATGTGTTATGTCATCAAAAAGTTCTACTATTTTGCCCTCAGGAAGCAATGCTGGTTTACATGAATTAATTCACACTTCTCTCATCATCATCATCATCAGGTGCCATGCCTAGTTTGAGCTTTCACTGCCATGGCCCACACAATCCTGTTTCGGGTCAAGTGGATCAATTCATTGGTATTCATTTCCAGTTCTCTGACTGCTGTCTCCATCATCATTTGTCTTTGTCTTCCTCTTGCTTTCTTCCCTCCAATCTTTCCCATAATTACCGTGCATTCTAACTCCTCTTTCCTAATCATATGTCCAATGAAGTCGCGTTGCCTTTTCATGATCTCATATATTATTTCTCTTTTTGTGTTTGCTCTGTTCATTACATCCTTGTTAGATATTCATTTTGTCCATGATATTCTTTGCATCCTCCTCAAAAACTACATCGCTGCTGCTACAATTCGTTTCCTCATGTTACTAGATATTGTCCAATATTCTGAGCCGTGTAACATAACTGGATAAACGTAAAATTTCAGTACTCTGAGGTGGGTTGTCATGCCTAGCTTAGTACTGGTCGGTATACCCTTTATTCTCGTAAAGGTGTCTTTTACCATCCCTATTCTTCTTTTAATGTCCAAGTTGCACCTGCCATCTGATGTCACCCAGCTTCCTAAGTAGCAAAAGTTCTGTACTTGTTTTATGTCTTCCCCGTTTATTCTCAGCCTGCAGATGGGATTCTCCTTCTTTTTGGAAATCACCATACATTCCGTCTTTTTGCAATTGATAAATAAACCCATTCTTGCACTTCCTTCAACAATTATATCAATTAAGTTTTGTGGTTCTTCCTCCATACTTGCAATTAACACAGTGTCATCTGCATATCTGAAATGTTTTCACCACCAACTTTGATTTACAAGATGTCCCTTACTTTTTGTAATATTGTTTCACTGTACACATTAAGTAAATCAGGGGAGAAAACACACCCTTGACTAACGCCTACACGAGGAAATCTGCAGATGCTGGAAATTCAGGCAACACACATCAAAGTTGCTGGTGAACGCAGCAGGCCAGGCAGCATCTCTAGGAAGAGGTACAGTCGACGTTTTGGGCTGCAGGCAGCATCCCTAGGAAGAGGTACAGTCGACGTTTCGGGCCGAGACCCTTCGTCAGTCTCGGCCCGAAACATCAACTGTACCTCTTCCTAGAGATGCTGCCTGGCCTGCTGCGTTCACCAGCAACTTTGATGTGTGTTGCTTGACTAACGCCTCTCTTGATTTTTGTAAACTGACTCACCTCTCCATCTATTCTTACAGCAGCAGTTTGTTCTAGGTGTCTAGGTGTCATGGCTTCACATTTCTCTAGGTGTCTCTTAATCCTATCCTGGATCAATGTTAAGTTTTCCCATCACTGGATTAAACTGACTGGCCTGTGTTATCCTTATTCCTCTTTGAACAAAGGAGCAGCATTTCTCTTCCATCTTCCAGAACCACCTTTATATCCAAATAGCATTGGAAAATTACAGTCAATGCTCTCAGAATTTCCTGCTGCACTTCCCTCATTATCCTAGTATGCATACCATCCATTCCTGGTGCTTTAACATACAGTGTTCATTTTCTCAGCTTTGCCTTCCTTTACTATTATTTTGGCAGCATCATCTCCGCTGATGAAGACAAGTAGAAATTACCTACTATTACCTTATCAAAGTAAAATCCATGAGCAACTTCCCATTCTTGTCAGTAATGGGCCCCACTCTTTGTACTACCCTTTTACTACTCAAATGACTATATAGCACTTCAGATTCTAATTTATGTCAGTAGCTTATCTTTTCTAACAAACACTCTTTATCTCATTATTATTTTCATTTTCCTTCTGAATCTTTTGTAATTAGTCTCCTCTCTTGGCTATATACAATGCAACCTTTTCTTGCTTTACATTCCTCTGTTGTTTTCATCATCCAGAGGCCTCTGGATTTTTGTTCTTCCTTTGTTCTTCTGGAATGCATCTCAAATATACTTGAACCATTTCTCGCTTAAAGACAGTCTATCTATCTGTTAGAGTTTTGTATGTTACCTTTCCATTGCGATTAACTTTGGGCAAATCCACGCTATACCATTGAAATAGATCTTCAAAATATGTTATGATCATTTGTTCATTATGTGCCATGTCATATGACATGGGTGATTGTGGTGTTTCCATGACAATGGTTGTTCTTGGCAAATTTTTCTACAGAAGTGGTTTGCCATTGCCTTTTTCTGGGCAGTCCTACAAGCCATTATCAATAGTCTTCAGATATTTAAATTTAAATAGGCATCGGTTAGTCTCATGTGACCATGGATTTGCACCTTGGAAAATTTCCAGGGCACAGGCCTGGGCAAGGTTGTATGGAAAACCAGCAGTTGCCCATGCTGCAAGTCTCCACTCTCCATGCCACCGATGTTGTCCAAGGGGAGGGCATTAGGACCCATACAGCTTGGCACCGGCGTCGTCGCAGAGCAATGTGCGGTTAAGTGCCTTGCTCAAGGACACACACGCTTCCTCAGCCAAGGCTCAAACTAGTGACCTTCAAATGACTAGACGAACGCCTTAACCACTTGGCCACGTGCCAACACACTGATATTGTCAGCCTGGCATCAGTAGTCGCATAACCAGGACTTGTGATATGCACCAGATGCTCATATGACCATCCACCACCTGCTGCTATGGCTTCACATGACCCTAATCGGGGGTGGGGGGGGCATTGTCTAAGCAGGTACTATATCTTGTCCAAAGGTGACCTGCAGGCTAGCGGAGGAAAGAAGGGCCTTACAACCTCCTTTGATAGAGATGTATCTCCACCCCACCACCCTAATCTTATGATCACTTTCCCTTGAATCTTACCCTACTAAAACTTGGTACACTTGAACCACCTCCTTCCAAAATGAGATCCAACAACGCCTCTTTCCTCGTTGGACCAGAACCATAGTATTCCAGTAAATTATCCTGGAACATTTTCGAGAATCTCTATCTTTTCTGCCCTTGATGTTATTAATATCCCAATTTGAATTTCAATAATTAAAGTCCCTCTTTATAACATTTTCCTTCCTCTGACTGCACAAGTGATTTGTTAGGTTGCACAGAGTACTATGTGCAGTTTGGATCACCAAGTTATAGAAAAGATGTGACTAAGCTGGAGAAGGTGCTGAAAAGATTTACAAGGTTGTTACCTGGATCAGAAGGTTTGAGCTATCTGAAGAGATAGCCAGGAGCAAATGAGATTGAGAGGTTACATGATAGACTTATACAAAAATATAAGAGCTTTTAGGGTTGATAGCCAGTGTCTGCTTCATATGTATGTTGAAAATTATCAGACATATGTTTAATGTGAGATCGATAAGGTTTAAAGAGATATTGAGGGGTAACCTTTTCACACAAAGAGTAGTTAGTATCTGGAATGAGCTGGAAGAGGAGGTAGTGGAGATAGGAATGATAACATTTAAGAGGCATCTGGGCAAGGCACAGTAAGATCTGAAATTAATGAATGTAAGTTGGATTCATATTAATGGGTATAATGGTCAACATTGTAGCAATGAGCCAGAGTACCTGTTTCTATGCCATACCACTCAATGATTCAATCACTAGTGAAAAGCAGGCAGCAATAAGTTCATTTCAAGGCTTCAGAATCAGGTTTAATATCCCAGACACATATCATAAAATTCGTTGTTTTCAGCAGCGTTACAGTGTAATACATAAAAAAAATTATAAATTACCATAAAATATGTTTGTACAGTATAAGTTTACATTTATGTACAAAATTTAGTAAGTAGTGCAAAAAGGGAGCAAAATTAGTGAGGTTGTATTCATGGTTAGTTCATTGTCTCTTCATTTCTCTGATGGCAGAGGGGTAGAAGCTGTTCCTAAAACACTGACTGTATTGTTAGACTCCTGCACTTCTTTCCTGATGGTAGTAATAAGAGCAGAGCACGTCCTGGGTGATGGGGGTCCTTAACGATGGAAGCTGCCATTCTGAGGCATTGCAGGTGTCCTCATTGCTGGGGAGGCGAGTGCCCAGGGTGGAGCTGGCTGAGCTTACAAACTTCTGCAGATTTTCCTGATTCTGTGCAGTGGCTCCCTTCAGACCAGCTGGCGACGCCACCAGTTAGAATGCTCTCCACAGTACATCGGTAGACATTTGTGAGAGTTCTTGGTGACATACCAAATCTACTAAAACTCCTTATAAAATATAACTGCCAGAGTATTTTCCTCATAATTGCACCAATATATTAGTCCCAAGATGGATCTTCAGTGAAGTTAACACCCAGGAACTTGAAACTGCACACTTTTTCCACTGCTGATCCCTCAATAAAGACTGGTGTGCATTCCCTAGACTTCCCCTTCCTGAAGACAACAATTCATTCATTTAATTAATTGCTTATCTCAGTTGCGAAAATTGCAATTTGGTTTTAATAGAGAAACTACACAATAACAACACACAGCACCAGTGGGTAACTTCAAAATAAATTTCGCAGCCTTTAGTCTGTTGAATACACAGGAACTCCTAATGTGGGAAGAGCAAATGGTGTGAATTATATAATCAAGTTTAAATGACAAAATGTTAAACAAGGATCAGGCCAATAATGCAAGCAATGGGCACCCAAACACTTGGATTTAGAGTGCTGTTGATGTGAAGAAGTAAAAGATCATGGGCTGGAACTGTTACCAACAGTGGTTTGTATTATACAATAGAATATTATTGTATTATACAATATGCTATATACATTACAATAGAGACATTTAAGAGCCTCTTAGATATGCACATAAATACACAGAGAATGGAGGGGTAAGGCAGCAGAAAGGTTTAATGTAACTAGACTTTATTAGCTTAATTGATACAGCATGGCACTGTAGAATGAAAGGACTATTTCTATGCTGCACTATTCTACATTCTATAATGAGCTGAAGCATGGAGATAGTTATGCATTTTAGCAATTTTAGCATCATTTGTGAACACTGAAGTAGGTCTTCATTGCAATGTCGAAGCAGCATCAAGCTAGCACAGCAGCTGACCACATCCTTCTGAGAGTGAGGAGGGACATCCAGGCTTCTATGGAAGCAGTGACCAAGAAAAAAAAAACACATTTGATTATACAATGTCACTGAGAAAGATGAAGAAAAGTGGAGCCCAGCAAGAGCTCTGCACTGGCACAGTAAAGGGATTAATGTCCATTTATCATCACCTGGCATTTCTGTCTTCCCCTCAGTGCTGCCGGTCTGATTATTGCAAGAATTGTTACTTTCCTTCACCACCATGAGATTGAGAACATTGAGATATGAGCAGTTTATCAGTAGCCAAATTGGCAGCCCAGTGACAGTTCACTAAGGTGAAGTGATTTACTGCTCCACAATATAATTCAATGTCTTGTAGAATTTCTATGGACTTTCAATGTAACAAACTTCTGACCTTTCCTTTCAAGCCTGACAATAGCTAAAAAGAAATCAGTGGGAAATTTACAGACTAAGTTCTTGAAGTTTCAAATGATTTTACAGTGACAATTGATAAACTATAACAGCTTTGTCAACAGGCAATTCATAATTATTTTAAATAGAATTTTACCTTCAGCCCATCGCCTTAAATTAATGCTGATAAATCTTAAGGTGATTAGATGCATCTGAAAATGAGTGTTAAAGCGTTAAAGCATAATTCTCTCATTAAATAATAATCTTGAGGAATTTGTGTTGCTGGAATATTTGAAAGAGTAAATTTCTCATTTCAGGTGAGGGCAGCATAGAAGTACAGCAGTCACTGTCTCAGAGCTTGTAGGATCCAGGTTTGTTGTCTGTGCTGAGTTGTATCTTCTTCCCTTGAATACTCCAGTTTGCTTCCACAGCCAAAGATGTACTAGTAAGGAATTGGCTGCTGTGAAGACCCCTGAGTGTGGATAGATGGCAGGTACACTCAGGTGAGGGAGTATGTTGATTGGCATCTGAGAGAGAATAGATTACTGTGTAGGTTCTCACAAATTAAAACTGCGGAGGCATTTTATGTTTAAGAAAAACCATAATGACTCATTTATTGTACTCCAAACACAGAACACAAAGAGAGGTAAAAGTACTTCATGTAATTACCTCATCACATCATACCAGCCTCTTAAAGTGAACCCCAACTCAATGTCGGTAGCTGTGAATTATGTAAGTTTCCACCAATTATATTACCCTACTACAGTAAAGTAAGTGGAAGAATAGAGCGGATGGGATCACACAAAGAGCCAGATTTACTTGATGGGCCAAATGGAATCTTATGTTGTATGACAAATAAATGTGTCATCATTCCTAGAATAAAACCGCTGTGCTACAGAGTCATGTCAGTACATATTACTCTGCCTTCAGAATTCATTCCATTGACTTAATTTGAGTGGCTTTCAGAAACAGAATACAACAAGCCAACCTTGATGTGTTAAGTTCCACCAACCAAAGACAGATTCCTAGGCCAGTGAAGTTAAGAAAGAGCAAAGGTTATAAATTTGCTGCAAAGTGCCAGCAATGAAATGCTCGAATTCAGAACACCTCCCCATCTCATAGATATCTAGAAAAGTCTACGTAAACATGGAAGCCCCAAGTGTGCTGACCAATTTCCACTGGCAACTTCTCAACTGCACAGCATGGCAGAGCATGAGCTCACCAACACGAGTGTTACAGTGAGGTCCACAGTGCTGTGCAGAAGCCTTAGGCACGTGTAAAAAAAACTCTGTAAAGCAAAGATGCTTTCAAAAATAATGAAATGAAAAGTATTGAAAATTTTACTATAAAGAACAGTAAACAGTAAAAAAATTAATTGAACCAACATTTGGCGCAACCACGCTTTGCCTTTAAAACTGCATTAATTCTCTTAAGTACAGTGGTAATCTCAGGATTGCTACCTGTGCTAGGCGCCAGTGAGGGTAGGAATAGGATGCTCTGGAGGATGAACAAGTGGCTGAGGAACTGGTGTAGGGGGCAGGGTTTCAGATTTCAGGACCATTGGGACCTCTTCTGGGGCAGGTGGGACCTGTACAAGAGAGATGGGTTACACTTGAACTACAGGGGGACCAATATCATTTCAGGGAGGTTTGTTAGTGCTGTTGGGGAGGCTTTAAACTAGATTTGCAGGGGGATGGGAACCAGAGTGCCAGAGCTGACAGTGTGGCTGGGGTGAAAATAAATGATGTTGAAAGTTCAAGCAAATCCGCTGATACAAAGGTTGTGAGTGGTGGTAAAAATCTTCTGAGGTGTATGTATTTCAATGCTAGGAGTATTGCGGGGAAGGCGGATGAGTTGAGGGCGTGGATTGACACGTGGAATTATGACGTTATAGCAATTAGTGAAACTTGACTACAGGAGGGGCAGGACTGGCAGCTTAATATTCCAGGGTTCCGATGTTTCAGATGTGATCGAGGCAGAGGAATGAAAGGTGGGGGAGTAGCATTGCTTGTTAGGGAAAATATTACAGCAGTGCTCAGGCAGGACAGATTAGAGGGCTTGTCTACTGAGTCCTTATGGGTGGAGCTGAGAAACAGGAAAGGTATGGCCACATTAGTGGGATTGTATTACAGACCACCCAATAGTCAACGAGACTTGGAAGAGCAAATCTGCAGAGAGATAGCAGGCAACTGCAGGAAACATAAAGTTGTGGTGGTAGGGGATTTTAATTTTCCATACATTGATTGGGACTCCCATACTGTTAGGGGTCTAGATGGTTTAGAGTTTGTAAAATGTGTTCAGGAAAGTTTTCTAAATCAATATATAGAGGGACCAACTAGAGGGGATGCAATATTGGATCTCCTGTTAGGAAACGAGTTAGGACAAGTGACGGAAGTGTGTGTAGGGGAGCACTTTGGTTCCAGTGATCATAACACCATTAGTTTCAATTTGATCATGGACAAGGATAGATCTGGTCCTAGGGTTGAGGTTCTGAACTGGAAGAAGACTGAATTTGAAGAAATGAGAAAGGATCTAAAAAGCGTGGATTGGGACAGGTTGTTCTCTGGCAAAGATGTGACTGGTAGGTGGGAAGCCTTCAAAGGGGAAATTTTGAGAGTGCTGAGTTTGTATGTTCCTGTCAGGATTAAAGGCAAATTGAATAGGAATAAGGAACCTTGGTTCTCAAGGGATATTGCAAATCTGATAAAGAAGAAGAGGGAGTTGTATGAAATGTATAGGAAACAGGGGGTAAATCAGGTGCTTGAGGAGTATAAGAAGTGCAAGAAAATACTTAAGAAAGTAATCAGAAGGGCTAAAAGAAGACATGAGGTTGCCTTGGCAGTCAAAGTGAAGGATAATCCAAAGAGCTTTTACAGGTATATTAAGAGCAAAAGGATTGTAAGGGATAAAATTGGTCCTCTTGAAGATCAGAGTGGTTGGCTACGTGCGGAACCAAAGGAAATGGGGGAGATCTTAAATAGGTTTTTTTGCGTCTGTATTTACTAAGGAAATTGGCATGAAGTCTGTGGAATTGAGGGAATCAAGTAGTGAGATCATGGAAACTGTACAGATTGAAAAGGAGAAGGTGCTTGCTGTCTTGAGGAAAATTAAAGTGGATAAATCTCCAGGACCTGACAGAGTGTTCCCTCGGACCTTGAAGGAGACTAGTGTTGAAATTGCAGGGGCCCTGGCAGAAATATTTAAAACGTCGCTGTCTACGGGTGAGGTGCCGGAGGATTGGAGAGTGGCTCATGTTGTTCCGTTGTTTAAAAAAGGATCGAAAAGTAATCCGGGAAATTATAGGCCGGTGAGTTTAACGTCGGTAGTAGGTAAGTTATGGAGGGAGTACTAAGAGACAGAATCTACAAGCATTTGGATAGACAGGGACTTATTAGGGAGAGTCAACATGGCTTTGTGCGTGGTAGGTCATGTTTGACCAATCTATTGGAGTTTTTCGAGGAGGTTACCAGGAAAGTGGATGAAGGGAAGGCAGTGGATATTGTCTACATGGATTTCAGTAAGGGCTTTGACAAGGTCCCGCATGGGAGGTTAGTTAGGAAAATTCAGTCGCTAGGTATACATGGAGAGGTGGTAAATTGGATTAGACATTGGCTCAATGGAAGAAGCCAAAGAGTGGTGGTAGAGAATTGCTTCTCTGAGTGGAGGCCTGTGACTAGTGGTGTGCCACAGGGATCAGTGCTGGGTCCATTGTTATTTGTCATCTATATCAATGATCTGGATGATAATGTGGTAAATTGGATCAGCAAATTTGCTGATGATACAAAGATTGGAGGTGTAGTAGACAGTGAGGAAGGTTTTCAGAGCCTGCAGAGGGACTTGGACCAGCTGGAAAAATGGGCTGAAAAATGGCAGATGGAGTTTAATACAGACAAGTGTGAGGTATTGCACGTTGGAAGGACAAACCAAGGTAGAACATACAGGGTTAATGGTAAGACACTGACGAGTGCAGTGGAACAGAGGGATCTGGGAATACAGATACAAAATTCCCTAAAAGTGGCGTCACAGGTAGATAGGGTCGTAAAGAGAGCTTTTGGTACATTGGCCTTTATTAATCGAAGTATTGAGTATAAGAGCTGGAATGTTATGATGAGGTTGTATAAGGCATTGGTGAGGCCGAATCAATTCAGTTTTGGTCACCAAATTACAGGAAGGATATAAATAAAGTTGAAAGAGTGCAGAGAAGGTTTACAAGGATGTTGCCAAGACTTGAGAAACTCAGTTACAGAGAAAGGTTGAATAGGTTAGGACTTTATTCCCTGGAGCGTAGAAGAATGAGGGCAGATTTGATAGAGGCATATAAAATTATGATGGGTATAGATAGAGTGAATGCAAGCAGGCTTTTTCCACTGAGGCAAGGGGAGAAAAAAAACAGAGGACATGGGTTAAGGGTGAGGGGGGAAATGTTTAAAGGGAACATTAGGGGGAGCTTCTTCACACAGAGAGTGGTGGGAGTATGGAATGAGCTGCCAGATGAGGTGGTAAGTGCGGGCTCTTTTTTAACATTTAAGAATAAATTGGACAGATACATGGATGGGAGGTGTATGGAGGGATATGGTCCGTGTGCAGGTCAGTGGGACTAGGCAGAAAATGGTTCGGCACAGCCAAGAAGGGCCAAAAGGCCTGTTTCTGTGCTGTAGTTTCTATGGTTTCTATGGTTACAGTGTAGTACAATTTTATAAGAAAAGCGGCTGGTAGGTTTTTCCAGTTGTTTTGAACATCTTGCAGAACTTGCCACAGTTCTTCTGCAGACTTTGGCTGTCTCAGTTGCTTCTATCTCTCCAGGTAATCCCAGACAGCCTCAATGATATTGAGATCATGGCTCTGTGGTGGCCATATGATCAGAAACCATATAACAAAATCGAGGGTGCCTAAGACTTTTGCACAGTACTGTATGTATTGAACCTGCTCTAGGTTAGGCTTGGCCTGGGAACAGCATACACATTCATTTAAAAAGAAAGTTCAAGTGCTTGGGTGAAGGACAAATAGAAAACAATTTATAATCTTTTGTTAACTATTTGAGCTTGCTTCAAACAATTATTAGTTGTCTTTTAAATACTTTAATATTTTTATCCTTTGACATTATTGATAGCATTTTAATAGTTTAATTGTTTATTTATAGTTCTACAATATTTCCAAATCTTAGGAACATTGTGGGAATTCAAAGTCATTAAGCTTTGACAGTTGTCAAACCCTAGGGTCTGTGGCTTTACCAGTTGTTAAAAACATTCATGAGTATAAATTACATTGCCCATACTCATGTGACAGCATTACTTGGGGCAAGGTCGTGTCTCATCATTTCGGAGCATGCCTTTACTTAATGTCCAGTCAATATCAGAGAACCTGCAGAATGCACATCGATACTTAATTCAGAAGTAAGCCTGTGGCTCACCAGAATCAGCATGTTAAAAGCCAGTTCTTTAATAATGGCCTCCATAATGAAGAAGATAAATGGCTTAAAAGAATTCTTGGATATGGCAGTCAGGGATGGCATTGCATCATCAGCAGGAGATGGTTAGGCATCAAAAGAGAGGAATGGGGAAGCAGCCAGGCAATATCATTAGAACAAGGGGACTAAATTGTATAGCACTGAGAAACAAACACAGGGACAGCAATATGTGAATAGCCAGCATCTTTTTGACTTCATGCAGGTTAAGCACAAAATTAGTTTTCCTCTCATTCACTGTCCAGCAACACTAAACTTAACTTTTATTTACTCACAAGACCCTCTTTTGTGAATGACTAGTAGGAGTTAGAGCTGACTGGCGCTAATTAGAGACAGTGAAAGTCTTAAAGTGGAGGTGCATTGTGGCCAGAACCTGTAGCTTCCAGGAAGGACAGTACTTTCTGCAAGTACTGACTGAACGCAGCCAGAGAGCAGGAATCCCGAATTTTGGATGGAGGTCAAGATAGCGAGAAGGTGAGAGGAGTCCAAAGCCCCTGGAGTCAGAAAATCCTGCATTTATACAGGAAGAGGGCATGTAGAGAAGCAGAAGTAATCGCAAAACTCCCCCCTCCCTGCTCCACAGGAGCTGTTGTTTATTCCAACCAGAGATGGGGAGTTCAGCAGAATAGTACAAAATAATATACACAAGCTACTCAGGAGTGGAATGTAACTAACTTTCAGGTGCCTCTGGTCCTGGACCCATTTTATATTTGTTTCATATACTTTATAATAATTTTCATTTTCCCTTCAAAAGTATTTTGCTGTATACCTACAACTCCTCCAAAACAAGGAATAAAGTTTACCATCAGCACATTGGAACAGATATCACAATCAGCCCACCAGATTCAACCATTAAAATTCATTGTGTAGTGTCCTGAGTAGTTTCCGAAGAGGGTAAGCTCTCTGCTTGGCAACCTTCTGTGGCTAAAGTCATTGCAACAACCCAAAGGATAACGGGGCCAAACACAAACTATGTCATTTATTGTTGACAATGATAGTTAAATCATTTGCCTATTATGCATGCTCTAGTTGACCATTTTCACACTTGCATGTGGCAAAACCCACCTGGCTCCTATTGTCTGGCACTTTGACAGGCTTACAATATCCCTATTTTGCTGCTTATTGCTTTTTGAGATTTCATATCCTCAAATTATGAAATTACATTATGTATATAAAAATTAATTTATTTATTGAGATACAGTGTGGAATAGGCCCTTCCAGTCCTTCAACCCCTGAGTTAACCCTAGCTTAATCAAGGGGCAATTTACAATGACCAATTAACCCACCAGCCTGCACGTCTTTGGACTGTGGAAGGAAGCCAGATCACCTGGAGGAAGGCCACACAGTCACGGGGAGAACGTACGAACTCCTAACAGACAGCGGTGGGAATTGAACCCAGGTCACAGGTACTGTAGAGCGTTGTGCTAACCACTATGCTACCATGCCTCCCCAATCTAGGATGCAAATGCACATCAGTAAGAGTAGTCACCCTAATATCAAGCCCTGGAGATACCAAAAGACAAGTCACTACAACTCAATGCTTCCTGTCCCTGATTAAATGAGATTCAAGGGAGGAAGGAGGATTCAGACAGGTGGAAACTCACCTTCATTCTTATGGGGCAGACTTAAGATGTTATGAGTTTGGGCCTGTTATTTTTACTGGATCACATATATCACTATGATATATGATTTTGTTTAAATCCTAACATCAAAACCATATTCAATTAATTCACATATTTCAATAACACAGCTTTTATTTACAAATCATAATTAACTTTGAATCAAACTATTTTTAAAGTCTGAAGTAAATTTATTATAAAAGTCCATACATGACACCATATAGTACCTTTATTTTCTTGCAGGCATTTACAGTAGAACAAAAAAAATACAATAGAATCAATGAAAATCTACACACTCCAAAAACTGACAAACAATCAACGTGCAAAAGAAGACAAACTGTGCAAATACTAAACAAAATACTAAATAAATAAGTAAATAAATAATGCTGAGTACGTGAGTTGTAGAGTCCTTGAAAGTGCGTTCATAAGTTGTGGAATCAGTTTGTAGTTGAGATGAGTGATGATATCCATAGTGGTTCTTGATTTTTGAAGGGCAATAACTGTTCCTGAACCTGGTGATGTGGGACCCAAGGCTTCTGGACCTCTTTCCTGATGGCAGCAGCAAAAATAGTTGCATGGCTTGGATGGTGGGGGTTCTTGATAACGGATACTACTTAGTTGTGGCAGTGCTCCTTATAGCTGTGCTCAACGGTGGTCAGGGCTTTGCCTGTGATTGACTGGGCTGTATCTATTAATTTTTGTAGGCGTTTCTAACTTTACATTAAAAGGTGAAAATGTGTTTTAGATCAGCCTTATAAAAATAATTCCTGCATTAGCTGATGCATTTTCAAGTGTTATTTCAGTGAGTATCACTTGTTTCCCTGCAATAGATTTCAGACCACCTAATTATGCAGGTGGTAATTCCTGAGATGAGGCAGCTAATTTTCCATTAAAAATCAGAGCTTATTTATTACCTTTTATTCTTCCAATATGGCTCATTGCACCATGTTTAATTTCTTCCCTTGTTCAATTGTTCTATGTACATTCCCTTGGAAGCTTCTTTTTAGTCCACCTTTTATTATAGTAGTTCTTAATTATCATTTTATTGGTGATGCTTCTCTTCTCCCCAAGTCTGGTCTATTTCTGCATTCTCTCCTCTGTCTTCAGAGTGTGCAGGATAGAGGGTCAATTATGGAATACAGATCTAGCTAAAATAATCTTTTTGATACAAATGTTCCCTTTGCTAGTTACCTTTCTCAAAGAGATTTTCCTTTCAAAGATTCAAGAATTAGGGTAACCCAATTTCTGGTTCATTCACATGCAAGTTACTCTGGCTCTTAGCTCATTGCTTCTCTTATGTTGCTTTATCGCTATCAAAATGCTGATAATTTGTAACATTTCACATCAGAGTCACTTCAATCCTCATAGCATCCTGAAATAGAATGAAATTCAGTTCTGCTAAGACTCAAAATTAATTCTATCCTTATTCTTGCAGTGAATCCCTATTGTTATTAAAAAAATAAAAACATATAAATTCATAATTCAAATTGGCTCTATTTTCTATTACAGTCTTTTTCATCAGATTGTTTAGCAAATGTAAAGCATTCATTTAGTTTTCCTCCATTGGAGATTTAATCCAATTTATTTATGCATTTTTATGTAAAATTTTTGAGTTAGACTTTATGCAGGTAACAGTTATTTAATTGCTAGTGCACAGGAGGCAAAGCATAGCTATTGCAAGTCTTACTGTCTTTGCTTCTTTCATCTCTGTCATCAAGCTCTGAGGTCAATTTTAATGAGTCCTTATAAGTACCTGGAAAAGCAGGTGTCTTAATTAAATAATAATTAGGAGCGGGGAGAAATTGAAAATTAATTAACAGCAACCAAATTTAACTCACTAATCAGTACGGGTGTGCTTGTATGTTTAATGCATTAGAATTATTATTGTTCTTGGATATGTTATCATATGAATTAATTTGAATTATTTTAATTGCGAATGTAGACAATGAGTAATCCTAAACCTACTTGAACCACATACCCTGCAGCATTTCTGGACATTTGATAATAGCGGCTGAGCTCAGACTGCCCTACCTAATAATAGCTGACCCATTCTAATCAACTGCTTTCAAAACATGGACTACTTAGCTGCCAGTTCACATCATTATATGGCTCATGTTTCTTTATATATTTACTTCTTTTTAGTACATTGATAAATCAGCTAAAATTTAGTTATTGCAATTTAAAATAATTATTTAGCATTCATAATTATTAATAATTACTTAAATTGCTTTCACTAGCACAAAATTGCAATATCATACTGCATATATTATTCATTGGATCTGTGTAGATTATAAATGAGCTTCGGTTCTACAATGGCCTTGGAGTAAACTGTTACCTTCACTCTGCAACAGGAATATGGAAATTAGGAGCCCAGTAAAAGAAAAACAATGAAACCGAGATATACATGCTATTATAAAAGGCTATTGACTTTAAACATTCTCAACTCTAGGGAATTAAACTTTCCAAGTGGAATTTTACAGGCAATAATGCACTTCTAGATGCTCCAGCTGCAGCACTCCACCTGGCAAAGAGGAGAAACTGGAAATCTACAATGTTTCTGTAATTCACAAAGCAATATAATGCAACAGTTGGTGAAAGCCTCATCCGGCAAAAATATGTAAGCCCAGGGACCTTTGTAATATACAACAGACTTTCATGATAAGTTTCTCTCTTTTTTTGATCCGGTTGAAACAAGAGAAAGTTAAGCTCTATGAGTGAAAAGGTTATAAGATTGATCAACAAATCATGGTAGATTTTAATTGTCAGAACGTAGAGTACTTCAGAAGTATTTTGCTGCTACGATAATTTTTAATCTTTTTTCCCAGTATTATTTTATTTACAATCTTTACTGGAAGTAAGATTATTTTCTTTTATTCCTTCAACCAAAATTATCTTCGAGGTGAATCAAATTCAGCATTTTTAAGGTTTAGGCCACGGATGACAAACCCTTTAGAGAGTGTGAGCCCAATTTGGTGAGAATCTTCTAAAATTTTCTCTGTCATGCCATCGTAATTTTGAGCAGAGAATATCATTAATTAGTCAATTAGCAAGAATAATTATGAGCTATTTTGAGGAAAAGGGATGAGTTCCATTGCTTATTACATGTATTCATTGTTTACTATAAATAAAATTAAAACAGTACAAATTGAAATAAATGAAGCATTTTAGAAAACAGGCTCAAAAATTATTAATTTGACTCTTTTAAAAAAGGCAACTGAAAAATAACAATTTCTAAGTATGAATGCTGATACGTACACCAGGTCAGAGAGGATCACGTGTTCTCGCAACTGGCTAGCTGGCATTAAGCCACATGAGACGTTTCCCATGAAAACATCTCACTGCTCTCCAGTTGTAAAATAAAATAATTCACTGCTCCAATTGGCGTTAAAGATAATCATTATATATCTTTTATTATGGCTAGGGTTTAAAGAATCAAGGGGCAATACTGCATGCTGCAAGCCAATAAAATTTTTGTGTGTGCTATTTTAGGTATGCATGCCATAGGTTCAACACCTTTGTATACTTAGGTATCGTCAATGTAGGTTTTGACATAAAGATAGACTTATCTAACTTAATGCTTTTCAAAAGCTCCAACACATCTTCTTTCTTAATGTCTATATACTCAAGTGTTTCAGTCCACTGTAAGTCATCCCCATAATTGCCAAGGTTTTTCTCCCTGGTGAATACTGAAGCAAAGTATTCATTAAGTACCTCCGCTACCTCCTCTGACTCCATGCACACATTTCCACTATCACACCTGATTGGTCCTATTCTCACATTGCTCTTCACATACCTGTAGAATGCCTTAGGGTTTTCCTTAATCCTGCTCACCAAGGTCTTCTCATGGCCCCTTCTGGCTCTCCTAATTTCATTCTTAAGCTTCTTCCCAGCAACATTGTAGTTTTCTAGAGTTCTAGCAGTACCTAGTTTCTTGAACCTTTCGTAAGCTTTTCTTTTCTTCTTAACTAGATTTTCTACATACTTTGTACTCCATGATTCTTCAACTCTACCATCCTTTCCCTGCCTCAATGGAACATAATATACCTATGCGGGACTCCAAGCCAATGTTCGCTGAGAACATCTGCTCCCAAGTTCCTGCCTAATAGCATCATATTTCCCCCTACCCCAATTAAATGTCTTCCCAAATTGCCTGCTCCTATCCCTCTCCAGCAACGTGGTAAAAGAGATAGAGTTGTGGTCACTTCCTCCAAAATGTTCTCCCACCAAGAGGTCTGACACCTGACCAGATTCATTTCCCAATACCAGATCAAGTACAGCCTCTCCTCTGTTGGCTTACCTACATGTGCTAGAACCTTTGAAAAAACAATAGGATAGGTAAGTCTCCCAGGCCAGACAGCATATAGCCCAGGTTACTACAGGAAGTGAGGGAAGAATTGCCTTTCCTTTGATGATGATCTTCTTGGCCACAGGAATAGTAGTGGCAAATGACACTTAAAGGATTGACGGTGGATATGCAATGGCAAGCATTTAAAGATTGCATGGATGAACTACAACAATTGTTCATCCCAGTTTGGCAAAAGAGTAAATCAAGGAAGGTAGTGCACCCGTAGCTGACAAGAGAAATTAGGGATAGTATCAATTCCAAAGAAGAAGCATACAAATTAGCCAGAAAAAGTGGCTCACCTGAGGACTGGGAGAAATTCAGAGTTCAGCAGAGGAGGACAAAGGGCTTAATTAGGAAGGGGAAAAAAGATTATGAGAGAAAACTGGCAAGGAACATAAAAACTGACTGTAAAAGCTTTTATAGATACGTAAAAAGGAAAAGACTGGTAAAGACAAATGTAGGTCCCCTACAGACAGAAACAGGTGAATTGATTATGAGGAGCAAGGACATGGCAGACCAATTGAATAATTACTTTGGTTCTGTCTTCACTAAGGAGGACATAAATAATCTTCCAGAAATAGTAGGGGACAGAGGGTCCAGTGAGATGGAGGAACTGAGGGAAATACATGTTAGTAGGGAAGTGGTGTTAGGTAAATTGAAGGGATTAAAGGCAGATAAATCCCCAGGGCCAGATGGTCTGCATCTCAGAGTGCTTAAGGAAGTAGCCCAAGAAATAGTGGATGCATTAGTGATAATTTTTCAAAACTCGTTAGATTCTGGACTAGTTCCTGAGGATTGGAGGGTGGCTAATATAATCCCACTTTTTAAAAAAGGAGGGAGAGAAAAACCAGAGTATTATAGACTGGTTCGCCTAACATCGGTGGTGGGGAAACTGCTGGAGTCAGTTATCAAAGATGTGATAACAGCACATTTGGAAAGCGGTGAAATCATCGGACAAAGTCAGCATGGATTTGTGAAAGGAAAATCATGTCTGACGAATCTCATAGAATTTTTTGAGGATGTAACTAGTAGAGTGGATGGGGAGAACCAGTGGATGTGGTATATTTGGATTTTCAAAAGGCTTTTGACAAGGTCCCACACAGGAGATTAGTGTGCAAACTTAAAGCACACGGTATTCGGGGTAAGGTATTGATGTGGATGGAGAATTGGTTAGCAGACAGGAAGCAAGAGTGGGAATAAACGGGACCTTTTCAGAATGGCAGGCGGTGACTAGTGGGGTACCGCAAGGCTCAGTGCTGAGACCCCAGTTGTTTACAATATATATTAATGACTTGGATGAGGGAATTAAGTGCAGCATCTCCAAGTTTGCGGATGACACGAAGCTGGGTGGCAGTGTTAGCTGTGAGGAGGATGCTAAGAGGATGCAGAGTGACTTGGATAGGTTGGGTGAGTGGGCAAATTCATGGCAGATGCAACTTAATGTGGATAAATGTGAAGTTATCCACTTTGGTGGCAAAAATAGGAAAACAGATTATTATCTGAATGGTGGCCGATTAGGAAAAGGGGAGGTGCAACGAGACCTGGGTGTCATTATACACCAGTCATTGAAAGTGGGCATGCAGGTACAGCAGGTGGTGAAAAAGGCGAATGGTATGCTGGCATTTATAGCGAGAGGATTCGAGTACAGGAGCAGGGAGGTACTACTGCAGTTGTACAAGGCCTTGGTGAGACCACACCTGGAGTATTGTGTGTAGTTTTGGTCCCCTAATCTGAGGAAAGACATCCTTGCTATAGAGGGAGTACAAAGAAGGTTCACCGGATTGATTCCTGGGATGGCAGGACTTTCATATGAAGAAAGACTGGATGAACTAGGCTTGTACTCGTTGGAATTTAGAAGATTGAGGGGGGATCTGATTGAAACGTATAAAATCCTAAAGGGATTGGACAGGCTAGATGCAGGAAGATTGTTCCCGATGTTGGGGAAGTCCAGAACGAGGGGTCGCAGTTTGAGGATAAAGGGGAAGCCTTTTAGGACTGAGATTAGGAAAAACTTCTTCACACAGAGAGTGGTGAATCTGTGGAATTCTCTGCCACAGGAAACAGTTGAGGCCAGTTCATTGGCTATATTTAAGAGGGAGTTAGATATGGCCCTTGTGGCTACGGGGATCAGGGGGTATGGAGGGAAGGCTGGTGCAGGGTTCTGAGTTGGATGATCAGCCATGATCATAATAAATGGTGGTGCAGGCTCGAAGGGCCGAATGGCCTACTCCTGCACCTATTTTCTATGTTTCTATGTTTCTATCAGATGATTGGAGGGTAGCAAGTGTTGTCCCATATAGAGACAGGACTTACAAGCAGTTGGAGAAGCATGGTTTGGTTAGGAATAGTTGGCATGGATTTGTGCGGGGCAGGTCATGCCTCACAAGCCAGACTGAATTCTTTGAAGATGTGACAGAGCGCATTAATGAAGGTAGAGCAGTGTAAGTGGATCTCAGTAAGGCATTTGATAAGGTTCCCCATTGTAGGCTCATTCAGAATGTAAGGGGGCATGAGATCCAGGGAAAGTTGGCTGTGTGGATATAGAATTGGCTTGCCCATAGAAGGTAGAGGGTCATAGAAGATAGAGAGTTTTCTGCCTGGAGGTCGGTGACCAGTGGTGCTCCGCAGGAATCTGTGCTGGGTCCCCTGCTCTTTGTGATCTTCACAAGATGCAGTAGTGGAAGGGTGGGTTAGTAAGTTTGCAGATGACATGAGGTTGGTGAAAATGTTGGAGTGTGTGGGTGTGTTGGTGTAGTTTGCAATGGGACATTGACAGGATGTAGAGCTGGACTGAGAAGTGACAAGTGGATTTCAAACTGAAAGAGTGTAAAGTGATTCATTTTGGAAAGTCAAATTTGAAGTCTGAATACAGGGTTTTTGCAAGATTCTTAGCAGTGAGAAAAACAGAGGAGTCCACATCCATAGATCCTTCAAAGTTGTTGTGCAAGTTGATAGGATTGTTAAGAAGGTGTGTGGTGTGTTGGCCTTTATCAGTCAGAGAACTGAGTTCAAGAACCACGAGGTAATGTTGCAGCTCTATAATACTCCCTGTTAGATCACATTTAGAATATTGTGCTCAGTTCTGGTCACCTCACTATAGGAAGGATGTGGAAGCTTTAGATCGGATGCAGAGATTTACCAGGATGCTGCTGGACTAGAGGGCATGTCTTCCAGGGGTGCTACTGGACTAGAGGTTGAGCGAGCCGAGGCTTTTTTCTGTTGAATGAAGAAGAATGAAAGGTGACTTTGCAGAGGTGTACAAGATGATGAGAGGCATAGATAGAGTGGATATCCAGAGTCTTTTTCTCAGGGCAGAAATGTGTGGTACAAAGGGGACACAATACTAAGGTGATTGGAGGAAAGTACAGGGGGAATGTCAAAGATGAAAGTACGTTTATTATCAAAGTATATACGTTTCAGAGGTAAATTCTGTATGCAGAGAATGGTGGTGTGTGGAACGCCCTGTCAGGGTTGATGGTAGAGGCAGATATATTAGGGGCATTTAAGAAACTTTTAGATAGACACACAGATGATAGTTAAATGGAAGGTTATGTAAATGGGAAGTGTTAAATTGAACTTACAAAGGTCTTAAAAGGTAGGTTAAAAGGTCGACACAACATTGTGTACTGTGCTGTGTAATGCTGTATGTACAGTGCTCTGTCTGTATAATTCTGTCACTAAGACAAGAGATATAACTGATGGAACAGCAACTCTTAGGTTTATAGGCTAGGATTACAATATCTGAAGACTGAGCATTCACCTTCGTCATTTCGTCTACTTTTCAGTTTTATCTCCTGTGCTGCAGGATGGCATAATATAGTCACATAACTTCCCGATACTTCTCTCTTCCTCCCTAATTATAATAGTAGCTGCCATCTATCCACTTAAGATCAATCACGGGCATCTTCATGGCTTGATACATAAAGCTTTTAGAACATAGCTTATAGGAGGAATGTATGGAGGATACAATGTGTATAATATAGAGCTGAGAGGTTTCATGAAACGAGGATAGAACTGACACATTTTAAATGATGTAGAACTGCACAATCTACTTGTGACATAGAGACAATTTCATGAATCCACCGTGATGGTATTGGATTTGCTGTCTGCAAAGTTCTGAACTCAAACGCAGATAATTAAGCCCTCTCCGATATAGATAACAACAGGTACACCCGCTAAAAGGAGGTTTTACTGTAACCATCTACTCTTCAAAGGCTAGATCACTTCCGTCTTTATCCTCCAGCTGCCAATATCCACCTTTTGAGCAGTGGGTCCCCTTCCTTATATTTCCAGCTAACAAGGTAGTTTAAATATACTTAGATAAAATTCTTAAAACAAATTTAAAAGTCACGGAGGATTTCTAAATTATAAAAGGTTTTCAATTACAAGCTATTTCTGAAACCAAATGATTTCTAAAACACAAGTATGGTTTATAAAGTCATAGAATCATAGACGCATCGAACACTACTGCAGAAACAGACCCTTCAGCCCATCTAGTCTATGCTGAACTAATAATCTGACTAGTCCCATTGACCTGTACATGGACCATAGCCCTCTCTGCCCATACAGTCCATGTACACATCCAAACTTCTCTTAAGTGTTGAAATCAAACCTGAATATTATGAGCTGACAGCTCATTTCACACCCTCTGAGTGAAGAAGTTCCCCCTCATGTTCTCCTTAAACAGTTCATCTTTCACCCTTAACCCATGACATCTGGTTCTAGTCTCACCCAACCTCAGACGAAAAAGGCTGCTTGCATTTACCCTATCAATACCCCTCATAATTTTGTATACCTTTATCAAATCTCCCCTCATTCTCCTATGCTCAAAGGAATAAACTCCTAACCTGTTGAACCTTTCCCTATAACTCAGTTCCTCAAGTCCTGGTAACATTGCTGTTGAGTTTTTCTGAACTCTTTTAATCTTATTAATATCTTTCCTGTAGTTAGATGATCAAAACTGCACATAATACTCCAAATTAGATCCCACCAATGTGTTATACAACTTCAACATAACATTGCAACTCCTGTGCTCAGTACTTTGATTTATGAAGGCCAGTGTGCCCAAAAGCTCTCTTTACAGACCCAACTAACTGTGATGCCACTTTCAAGAAATTATGACTCTTGTGTTCCCAGATCCCCCTATTCTACTGCGCTCCTCATGTCAGCCCTACCTTGGTTTCACTTCCCAAAGTGTAATAACTCATTATATTCCATCTGCCACTTTTCAGCCCATTTTTCCAGCTGGTCCATATCCCACTGCAAGCTTAGCTAGTCTTAATGTTTTAGTAATATTTGAGTAATATAGTGTAAATATATTCCTTGATCAAGCATTCACTGTTGTTTCAATAATGCATTATGTGTATTTATAAAATTACATGAATGGCATGCACTATCACATCACTGCGTCATCTGCATGTGCCTTCCTAAAGTAAAAATGAAATTAAGACACATTCTCCTGGGCTCTTCCATGTTTTCCTTTTGATTAATTCTTGGAGTTACAAAACATAACAGTGGCGACGAAGACATTTTAAACAAATCCGAGACAACTACCTACCTGTTGAAACACAACAAGATGTTCGACTTTTTAAAAAAACGCAGTTCAGGAAGGGACATAGATGGTCAAGTTGAAAAAAGGCAGAAAATGGACAAATTATGGACTACATAATGAGTATTGAGTGATTTTAATCATATATTTGAGAAATCAGAACTGGCTGGCTACATCAGAAAGCTAGATGCATTCGATTGCATAAAAGATAACTGGCTGCTGTGTATGGAATGAATTGACCTTACACTACCTTAGATCGATGTGACTACCTAAATGGCTGGAATGTGCAGCAGAAACTGTAGTTTCCTCATTGTTACCAGTGCCAGGATTAACTTGCCTTTGACAGGAGTTGCCTTATATGGGAATGGAGAGTTGTTGTACCATTCAAGCTGAGAACTAAAGTGTTGGATGAGCTACTGTGCATGCCAATCATCTAGGCATGGTCAAAATGAAAGCATTGGCTCGAGGCTTTTTCTGGTGGCCTGGGATGAGTTGCATTCTATGTTAAGTTAGAGTTTATAGCTAAGCAGGGAAGAGTCTTGTGTATTTAATATTTCAGCAATTTTTGAGTCATATTGAAGAGGGGGAGGAGAAGATGGCGGTGTGATGCAGCGCGCGTGGCTGCTCCAAAATGATATCGTATTTGTTAAGTAGGTACCGTGCACAATCCTGATTTGATGGAGACAAATGTGAGAAGCACAGAGGAACATCTGGAGAAACTTCTGAAATGCCTGCTTCGCTGCTGTTGCTACTGTAAGATTGAGAATCTCTGGAGGGGAAGGCCCCAAATCCTCGGCTTTGCCTATTGTCTGTTGCCGGGGCCAAGGTCAAAGTGCTCGGCAGAGATGGTGCTCAGTGCTTGGTGTCAGAGGGTTGGTCGGAGGCTCGAAGTTTTTGAACGGACTCAAGAGTTGGCTGTGGTCAGGTGTTTCCAGGGTGCTGCATCGGCAAGTTTGCGGCGCTGGAGGTTCATGGCAGGAAGAGAGTTTCTCTTCCTTCTACCATCTGCGTGAGATGATGGGACTTTCGAGAGGCTTAGAGACTTTTTTTTACCGTGCCCATGGTCTGTTCTTTATCAAATTACGGTATTGTTTTGCACTGTTGTAACTATATGTTATAATTATGTGGTTTTTGTCAGTTTTTTTAGTCGTAGTTTGTCTTGTGTTTCTGTGATATCATTCTGGAGGAACATTGTATCATTTCTTAATGCATGCATTACTAAATGACAATAAAAGAGGACTGCGTGTCCTCATAATCTAATCTAAAAATATATCATTTGATTAAGCATTCTCTGTTATTTACATAATGCAATGCGGGTTATATGCAGAAGTATGGAAATGGCATACTTCGTCATGCCACCGCATCATATACACATGCCTCACTGAAATAAAAACAAAACTAAGACATGCTTTCCTGGGCTTTCCCATGTTTTTCTTTCAATTACTTTTTGGAGTTAACATACTACACCTCCAATCTTGGTGGCATCCTCAAATTTGCTGATTCTGTTTACTACGTTATCATCCAGGAAAATCTTACAAAACCTGCTGGATTCGGCCCATTTCATCATGGGTCAAGCCTTCCCAACCATTGAGCATACCTACATGAAATGTTGCAGTAAAAAAGCAGCATCCATCATCAAAGATCCTCATCATCCAGGCCATGCTCTTTTCTCTCTGTTGCCATCAGGTAGAAGGTACAAGTGTTTCAGGACTCACACCACCAGATTTAAAAAGAGTTACTACCCCTCAACCATCAGGCTCTTAAAAAAAGGGGATAACTACACTCATCCTATTTCTTGTGTTCTCACAACTGATGGTCTCACGTTAAGGACTCATTGTCTTGTTATTTATTGCTATGTATTTATACTTTCATTTGCACAGTTTTTGTTCAATGATCCTGTTTACATTTACTGTTCTATAGATTTGCTAAGTATGCCTGTAGGAAAAAGAATCTCAGGGTTGTATGTATTCTGACAATAAATTTTACTTTGAACTTCGAACTTCTGATCTTTGATATAGATGACAAACAATAACGGACCCAGGACTGATCCCTGTAACACACCACTTGTCATAGGCCTCCAACAGGAGAGGCAACAATTTACAATTACTCTCTGGCTTCTCCCTTGAACCCAATGTCTAATCCAATTTACTGCCTCATCCTGAATGCCAAGCAATAGAACCTTATTGACTGACCTCCTATATGGAATCTTCTCAAAGGCCTTGCTAAAGTGCATGTAGACAACATCCATTGCATTGCCTTCAACTTCTTTCCTGGCAAATTCTTTGAAAAACTCTACAAGATTGGTTAGACACAGTCTACTAATGACAAAGCCATGCTATTATCCCTAACCTGTCCTTGTCTTTCCAAATAGTTATATGTATCTGGTCCCTTAGAATAGCTTCCAACAACATACCCACTGATGCCAGATTCACCAGCCTATTATTTTCCAGCTTATTTTTAGACTCTTTTTTAAATAACAGAACAACATTAACTATCCTCCAATTCTTCAGCACCTCACTCTTTCCTAAGTATGTATTAAATATCTCTGCTAGGACCCCATCAATTTGTGCACTACCCTCCCACAAAGTCCAAAGGAATGTCTTGTCAGGCCCTGGGGATTTATCCACATTAATTTGCCTCAAGACAGCAAACACCTCCCGCTCTGTAATCTGTATACAGTCCAGGACTCGCTGCTGTTTTTCTTCACTTCTGTAGACTGTATATCCATCTCCCAAGTAAATACAGATGTAAAAAATCCATTTAAGATCTCCCTCATCTCTTTCTCCCATTCCTATAAGTTAAAAAGACACACACTGAGTTGCAAACAAACGACTCATCCATCACAGAAATCAAAGACAAAGGAATAGATTCTAGTCACCCCCTCTTTCTGTTATTCTTTTTATCATTCCTTGACCATTCCTAACAATCCTGACTATTCTCTTACATTTACACTGTTTTTTTTTGCTTCTTGGGGACTACACACACATTATACTCTTTCAGATAACATTATTGGGAAATTCACATGTATGGTCTAAAAGCTTATAGGGACAGAGTTCCTAGACAGATCCCAAACTTAATGCTGTGAGGGTTGACTCGCTTTGTACACAAATGTCCCAACTTTGAGAGATCAGCAATTTAATCTGCTAAATGATAGCATCAGTCTGGTCTGCAAGCTTCCTAAACTAAATAACTTAGCAGATGCAGTCTGCTTTGATGCAGGTCCAATTAACATAACCCCATTTTCTTACACTGTGTATCTTGAGTAGCCAGCCCTGTTTAGTGATCCAGCATCTGCTCATTAGACAGTTCATTTGCAAAGCTGTCCTTTTAACTTCAGGCTGATTATTGCTTGCAATTTACCAAACATGAAGAACTGAAGACTATTCTTTTTTACGATAAGAAACTGAGCCAGTAATATTGGTTAGAAGTTTAACTTACTCAAAAGCAATGCTTTGACCCCTGGAAGAGTCAGCAGCTGTGTTAAGATGCTGAGCTTGGGGTTTAAAAAAAGGCTCCCTGTGCCCTGGACAGTGAATATCCATCACACTGCTATATAAGCAATTTATGGCTAAATCAACAAATGATGTTGCCAATTGGTGCATTTCCCTGAAGTCTTGTTCAAAATTGCTCCCATGATATTGTTTAGCTGTACCTGGCCATGGTTCTGACAGTATAGTATTGGTATTGGCTTATTATTGTCACATATACCAAGATACATTGAAAAGCTTGTCTTGCATACTGTGTCATCTGCTTCCAGAACTATACAGAATCCTGACTAATATTTCACCTATCAATAAATTATAGCCAAACCTATCTGGCAGCACAGTGGCAGAGCTGACAGGACCACAGCCTCGTAACTTCTGCTGACCTGCTTCAGCCCTCTCTCTGTGGGTTTCGCACATTATCCCTGTAATTGTGTGAATTTCCTCTGACTGCTCCAATTTTTTCCTTCACCCTAAACAAATGCATGTTGGTGGGTTAATTGGCCATTGTAAATTGTCCCTAGTGTGTCGGTGAGGGTTAAAATCTGGGGAGAGTTGATGCGAATGTGGGAAGAATATGAAACAGGGTTGTTAATATGATTTGTGTGAATAGGTCTTTGATGGGTCAGTGGACTAACAGCAAGTTGCCTTGCCGAATAACCTCATAAATCTTTTCTCAATTGTCTTGTGAGGATAGTACCTCCTTTATACTCACTCCATGTAGCAGTCTATCTTGTTTGGTAATCATCAAGCTCTCCTGAAATCGTAGAGAATGAAGTCTGAATCAAGAGCTTTAAATATTTGTAACTATTTTCCCAGAGCTTAATTCCAAGATATATTCTTTTGTTACTTTGAGAAAACTTATAGAGCAAGGAAACTCTTCAAAGCGTATTCATCTCCTTTAATCACTCTTATACTAATAGTAATTGTTATTACTGATTTTTTAACACAACCAAGAGAACCCTATGAAAGGTAAAATGATTCAGCCAATAGATGGGCCATGTTTCATTGCTGTACACAGGCTACACATTCCATTATGAAGGTAAGTGGCCCATTAGGTTCAGAAAATAGTTTCGTGTAAATTAGAGAACATTGTGGAGCAAGCTCATTTTGCTGCATTTCGACGGCAGTAAATTAAAGATTTCATAAGCCATGGAGACCAAGGTAAGTAGATCAATAAACACTTGAAATAAGGGACCAATATGTCTAATGTAATTCAATGAATTCTGCCCATTATTATTTTGGACTATTTCATGCTTTAAGCACCATTGCAGATTGAAACCTTGTTATTATTCATGTTAATTATGTTCAGTTTTAATCTACGTAGAAAGCACTCTTTAAATGTGGATAAAACCACTCTGTAGTGAATACTACTACAGGAAATGCATTAGTCCATTTTTATATTATTCATCTGGATTGATATTCTGATGTTGAGTGCCCATTACACAGCAGGACTTCTGTTACAAAAATGCAGTTTATTAGCCCCAGGCACTGGGCACCAGGGACAGTATTTTGTGCACAAATCTTATTGAGGCCCAGTTTCAACAAAGGATAGGGCCTCCTTTTTTTATTTGTGGATGATCTGAACAGTACTCTAGATTTTGTGCTGCTGGTAGGAACTGTTAGGCCTGTATATTAAAAAGAAATGTATGTTGTCCTGATTTTCTCTCTCCTTTTCTGTAGGAATTGTTTTAAAAATATTAATTTCCTTTGCCTCAATAATTTTAAACTCAAGAGATTCTGCAGATGCAATCCAGGGCAACACATACAAAGTGCTAGAGAACTCAACAGATCAGGCAGCATCTATGGAGAGGAACAAATAATCTACATTTCAAACTGAGGCCCTTAATCTGGACAGGAGAGGAAGGGAGAGGAAGACAGAATAAGAAGGTGGGTAGGGGTGGGGGGTGGGGGAGAAGGAATACCAGTTGGCAGATGATAGGTGAAACTAGCTGAAGGTGAAGGTGGTAGGTTGGAGAGGAGAGATGAAGTAAGAAGCTGGAAGGTGATAGTTGGAAGATGTAGGGGCTGAAGAAGGAGGAATCTGATTGGAGAGGAGAGTGGACCATGGGAGAAAAGGTTGGAAGAAGGATACCAGATGAGGTGACGGACAAGTGAGGAGAAAAGGAGTATGAGTGGAGCCAGAATAGGGAATGGAAAAAGAGAGAAGGCAGGAAGAGGGGAGAAGTTAGAGAAATCAATGTTCATGCCATAAAGTTGGAGGCTAGTCGGATGGAATATTAGGTGTTGCTCCTCCTCCTCCAACCTGAGTGCAGCTGTAGAGCAGGAAATAGACCGACATGCCGGAATGAGAAGAGGCAGAGGGATTAAAATGGTTAGCCAGGAAATCCCACCTTTTGAGGTGCTGCTCAATAATGCAGTTCCCCCAATCTACATTAGATCTCTCTGATGTAGAGGAGGGCACTGCGGGAGCACTGGACACAGTAGATGGTCCCCGACAGACTCCCAGGTGAAGTGTTACCTCACCTGGAACGACTGGGGTCCTGAATGGTGATGGGGGAGGTGGTGTAGGGGCAAGCGTAGCACTTGTCACACTTGCAGGGCTAAGTGGCAGATAGAAGATCATTGGGAGGGATGGGTGAAGAAGGAAATCACATAGCAAGTGATCTGTGTGGAAATCGGAGAAGGTGGAGAGGGAAAGATGTGCTCAGTGGTGGGATCCCATTGTAGATGACGAAAGTTACGGAGAATGATGTGCTGTCTCAATAAGTTTGTTCATCACAATGCTTACCTTGCTTCTAGAAATCCATGAATTTGATACAACATCCTTGTTGTGTCTCCTCATATGTCCAACTTCCATCATGAACAGAAGAGACCAGAAGAGTCACAGGTAGACAGGGTTGTAAAGAAGGCTTTTGGCATCCTGGCATTCATAAATCAAAGTATTGAGTATAGGAGTTGGGATGTTATGGTGAGCTTGTATAAGACATTGGTGAGGCCAAATGTGGAGTATTCTGTGCAGTTCTAGTCACCTAACTATAGGAAGGATATCAGTAAGATTGAAAGAATGCAGAGAAGATTTACTAGGATATTGCCAGGTCTTCAGGAGTTGAGTAACAGGGAAAGATTGAACAGGTTAGGACTTTATTCCTTGGAGCATAGAAGAATGAGGGGGGATTTGATAGAGGTTTACAAAATTATGAGGGTATAGACAGAGTAAATGTGAGTAGGCTCTTTCCACATAAATTAGCAGAGATAAATACGAGAGGACATGACTCTAGGGTGAAAGGGGAAAGGTTTAGGGAGAACATTAGGGGGAACTTCTTCACTCAGAGGGTGGTGGGAGTGTGGAACGAGCTGCCATCTGACGTGGTAAATGTGGGCTCACTCTTAAGTCTTAAGAATAAATTGGATAGATACATGGATGGGAGAGGTCTGGAGGTTTATGGATGGGTGCAGGTCAATGGGACTAGTGGAATAACGTTTTGGCACAGACTAGAAGGGCTGAATGGCCTGTTTTCTGTGCTGTAGTGTTCTACGGTTTCCATGGTTCTATGATATGTACATCTGCATCCACAGAATTTGTTTATTTATTTACTTATTGAGAAATTGGCCAAATTGGCCTTTCCGGCCCTTTGAGCCGTGCCACCCAGCAATCCCCCGATTTAATCCTAATCATGGGACAATTTATAATGATCAATTAACCTAGCAACTGGTACGTCTTTGGACTGTGGGAGGAAACCAGAGCACCTAGAGGAAACCCATGCAGGCATGGGGAGAACATACAAAATCCCCAGGCAGTGGCAGGAATTGAATCCAGGTCTCCTCTCTATAAAGCGTTGTGCTAACCACTATGCTACCATACTGCCCTCTATGTTCTTTGTGCAACTTGCAGAATACTCTATCGTTCCCTCTTCACTGCATTCTCCAAGATATTATTTTACATTTAGTCAGTACATTCCTTCCAATGATATCTGCCCCCCCCATTCACAGTCAATTCATTCTGCTCTTAATTCTATGGTTCCCATTAGTACTCCAGTTAGAAGCATGACACCATTTCCCATATATACAAAGCTAATATCTGTTTATCTCACGTTCATCTCCATTGTTGCCCCGTTGTGTCTACCTCATTGATATCAAGTCATAAGTGAACCAAATCTTGCTTCAGTGCAATTATGGCAAAAAGAAGGTAGAATTTCTACAGCTAAATTCCCATCTGTAGACAAATAGGACTAGTATAGGTAGGCATTGTAGTCAAAATGAATGAGATGGGGCAAAATTGTCTATTTCTGTGCTGTGTGTTGTTGATGTATGTGATTGATTAAATGACTTGGACTCAACCTACTTGAAATACAATAATACCTGGAAAAATACAATGCTTCAGCAAGAAAGGATCTGAAAAGTGTATAGTAATAGTGCAGCTTTACTTGACACATATCTGCACTGAGATCAGCTCCTCAAATGCTAAGACTTGCACTCGGCTCAGGGAGGTGCATGCACCGACTGAGTCGTTTAACTGACACGGTGCAAACAGTGTGACCTCTCTATAAAATCAAGGAAGCTGTAAGATATTGCTAATACGGAAAGATTGGCGTGTTGACCATGGCAAACAGATACTGAAAACGTAAAGACCGTGTTTACAGATGGCTGGTATGCTCTTATCTCTAAGAACAGATGTGAGGCTCTAATATAACAGTAGCTAGATTTGCAAATTCAGAGAACACACAGAACCTTTCTGACTTTAAAACCTGACAAGAGTCTCTCATAAATTAAGTGGAAATGTAGTTTAGCAGATACTGCCTGTTGGGTAATGTCATACTTTATTTGCATGATGTCATTCTAAATAAAAAGCTGCGCATACAGGCCTTTAATTTTGCCCTAATGCAGCCTTCAAATTTATGTATGATCTGTAAACACTTGGATAATATTTCTACTTGACAGAACTAAGATTTATACATGTGCGCTCCTGGGTTTATGCAAGAAGGAAAATCAATAAAATGTTAATCTGCAAAGAAATCAGTGCCAAAAGGAACTCATTTCCAATGTAAGCATCACCCTTGTGATGTGCAACATTGGGGAAGAGAGACATTCAACTTACAGAAGCCTGCTTTGTGTTCATAAAAATAAGAAAAGGCTACAACATTTCGTATGTTGATATATTGGGCCATTGACTACTGTCCAGAATTCTCTCTGGGGCCAAATGAACATGCCTAAGTGAAGGTCCTGAATCTCTTTAGGGTTGCTTCTGTCAAATTCAATTTTTCTGAGTACTAGTTTCCTGGGAGAGAACAGTCATGAAGAAGGCTGTATTTGAATTGTCTGTTGAAATCCATGGTTTTATTTAGGTATTTATATCTGGTTGGTAAATTGGGACCTGATGACTTTTTTTGTCAGTTTCTAAACATGATCCTTTTGCAGCACCATCTGCAGCCTTGCAGCAAGTCATTCCCAACATTCCTTGTGGCTTTGGTGGGGATGGTTGTTTTCCACATGTCACAGCCTTTCCAGGGCAGTACAGGTGACATGAACAAGGTGAATTAATTTGTAATGCCCTTCTGCATCAAGTAGGTCAGATTTACATTCTTCACTATGGCAACCACATTGCCAATAGCTTGCCTGTCACATTGGTGAATGTGCAAGAGGAAGAATTATCTTGCTTCATGTAGCCCTCGTATGCGTTGTCAGTGAAGTACAACATAACTCCTAAAGTAGTTCCATGGACTATACTCTTGAAGGCAAGGCTCAAGTCTGACATGAACAAAACACTGTGAACTCAGTGTATCAGGCAGCATCTACGGAGGAAAATGGACAGTTGACATTTCAGGTTGACTGACGTTTCACTCCACCTTTTTATACTAGCCATCTCCACTCTATCTTTCACTGTATTTGAAAAGTCTTGACCTGAAACATTGACTGTCTGTTCCCCTCCAAAGATGCTGCCTGACCCATTGAGTTCCTCCCCTGTGTTATGTGTTGCTCCAGAAGCAATATGTTGGTCTCTTGTGTCTCAAATCTGACATATTAATATTGCAGGTAGTAGAGCCTTGGAGGACTAAAGAGTCAATGATGAAATTATTCCATGATTATGGATCGGGATGATGATGACAATGATGACATTGACTCAGTCCTGAGAGGCCCGCGTCGGGCATTTTCATGCCTTACAATGCGCGGAACGAGAGACTGTGTGGCGCGCCACTCCTCACACAGACATTTCGCAGTACAGAATGTTTCTTTTTTATTTTGCGAGGTCGAGTTGCGAGCTCAACACTCAATCCTGCACAGATGGAAAGCATACTCGGGAACGGCCCGACTGGATTCGAACCTGGGAACCTCTGTTCCGGAGTCCGGTACTGATGTCACTGCGCCACCAACCGACCACATGGATCGGTTGATGCCACATAAAATCTTGGTCCATACTAAGGACAAGTAAGAGTTTCATTTGGTCTAGGGCTCATGTCGCACCTTGTGATGGTGGAAAGGCTTTGGAGAGTCACGTGCTGAGTCACGTGCTCATTCCAATCTACTCTTTTAGTTGAAATTTTTTCCAGCTGCTCCAGTAATATTTTTGATCTGTGGTGACCATATGACATTAATGGCTGGAGACTTCAAAGTTCAAAGTGAATTTTATTATCAATGTACATATATATCACTATATACATCCCTGAGATTCATTTTCTTGTGGGCATGCCCAATAAATCTATGGTGTTATCACCATAACTGAATCTATGAAAGGCAGCCCAACTACGGCGTTCAACCACAGTGCAGAAGACAACAAAATTGCGCAGATACAAAAAGAAGAAATAATAATAAATAAATAAGCAGTGAATATTGAGAACTTGAGAATAAAGAGTCCTTGAAAGTGAGTCCATTGGTTGTAGGAACATTTCAATGCAAATGAAGTTGTGAAGTTATCCTATTGGTCGTGACATTGAACGTCAAGGGTTAGAGGCTAAGGTCTCTTTTGTGTTATTGACATTACAATGGAAGGATGATCATTGATTTAGCAGTTAAAGGTGTTTGGGCCAGTAATACTGACTTTAGGATCTGGCTATATATTTCCTCCTGTTAGCTGTTTAATGGTCCACCACCAACCATAACTAACTGTGGCAGTTCTGCAGAACTTTCATCTGATTGGCTGGTTGTGAAATCAAGTAGCTCTGTTTCGTGCATTCTTTTGGTGCTGTTAAACACATGTATGGCACCATGTTGCTGCTTCACTAGGATGACATGCTTTTTACTGTCTGTCTATCAATTCTGCCAGTGTTGCAACTGTGGTATGTTGTGCTTTGTCCACTGAAATGTGATTTACACCTGCTTTACCTGACTCTACCTGTGGGCTTCTCAAATCACCAAATGGATCATATGATGTTCTTGTGCCAAGTAAGAGGTGGAGGGGTCTTCTTCCCAATCAGCTCCTCAGGGTGCTTGGATGTGACAGTCCTGGTGAGTTGCTGCTCACCTGACATGCAATAGGTGATTGTGAAATGCTGCCCTTGCTAGCCAGCACAGGAGTTCAATTCTGCTATCCTAATGGCAATCTACATCCCACCTCAAGTAGGCATGAAGCCTGCACTCTATGAACTATACTCCATGGCCAACACCCTTGAAACGATATATCTTGAGGCCTGCTTCATCATAGCCAGTGACTTCAATCAAACCAACTCAAGTGTGCACCACCAGCGCATTTCCTGTCTCACCAGGGGCCCAAACACTCTCCTTATTCAAAGGCACATACCAATCCATCCCTTGCCCACACTTCGGTAAATCCAACCACCAGGCTATGTTCCATCTCCTGTGTACTAACAGAAGCTGAAACGTGAATATCCAGTTAAGAATGTGGTATAATCCTGGTCTGGGGAAATAGATGAGCTTCTACATGACTGCTTTGAGTCTGATCTGCATTCAACGACCCGGCAGCCTACCTAGATGTGTACGCCAAGGTACAGAGGACTGTATACCAAAGAGATTGTGTGATCCCAAACTGGAAACAGAAGATGATCTGGCTAATCCAATGAGGTTCTACCTGCTTTAAGATGACCACGATCATTCTAGTCCCTTTGTAACGACATCCTTGATTTCCTGACCAACAGACTGAAGTCATGCAGTCAAGAAGGAATGGCAGCAATACCTCTGCCATGGTTATTCTCAACACTGGAACCCCACAAGATTGTCTCCTCAGCCCACCCCACACCCACTTTACATTCTATGCACTCACAACTATGTGGCTAAGGGGGAGGGAGGGAACATCGACTCAGACCATGAGAGGCCTGTGTCGGGCATTTTCATGCCTTACAAGGCGCAGATTGGAAGTCTGTGTGGGGCGCCACTCCTTACACAGACACTAGAGCAATGTGTGGTTAAGTGCCTTGCTCAAGGACACAAACACGCTGCCACAGCTGAGGCTCGAACTAGCGACCTTCAGATCTCTAGACAAACCCCTTAAACACTTGGCCACGTGCCCAACACTATGCAGCTAAATTCTGGTCAAACTATCTGCAAGTTTGCAGATGACTCCACTGTTGTGGGTTGAAGCTCAAATAAGACCATAAGACCATAAGATATAGGAGAAGAAGTAGGCTATTCTCATGGATCTTCTCTGAACCCTCTCCAATGACAGTATATCCTTTCTAAAATAAGGAGCCCAAAACTGCACACAATACTCCGTGTGGTCTCACGAATGCCCTATATAGCCTCAACATCACATCCCTGTTCTTATATTCTGTACCTCTAGAAATGAATGCCAACATTGCATTCGCCTTCTTCACCACCAACTCAATCTGGAGGTTAACCTTTAGGGTATCCTGCACAAGGACTTCCAAGTCCCTTTGCATCTCTGCAGTTTGAATTCTCTCCCCATCTAAATAATAGTCTGCCCATTTACTTCTTCCGCCGAAGTGCATGAACATACACTTTCCAACATTGTATTTCATTTGCCAATTCTTTGCCCATTCCCCTAAACTATCTGAGTCTCTCTGCATGCTCTCTGTTTCCTCAACACTACCCACACCTCTACCTACACCTCTACCTATCTTTGTATCATCAGCAAAATTAGCCACAAATCCATTAATTCCATAGTCCAAATCATTGACATACATCATAAAAAGCAGTGGTCCCAACACTGACCCCTGTGGAACTCCACTGGTAACCAGCAGCCAGCCAGAATAGGATCCCTTTATTCCCACTCTCTGTTTTCTGCCTATCAGCCAATGATCCACCCATGCTAGTAACTCCCCTGTAATTCCATGGGCTCTTATCTTACTAAGCAGCCTCATGTGTGGCACCTTGTCAAAGGCCTTCTGAAAATCCAAGTGCAACACATCTACTGCATCTCCTTTGTCTACCCTGCTTGTAATTTCCTCAAAAAATTGCAGTAGGTTAGTCAGGTGGGGTTTTCCTTTCTGGAAACGATGCTGGCCTTGGCCTATCTTGTCATGTGCCTGCAGGAGCTCTGTAATCTCATCCCTAACAATCGATTCCAACAACTTCCCAACCACTGATGTCAGGCTAACAGGTCTACAGTTCCCTTTCTGCTGCCTCCCACCCTTCTTAAATAGCAGAGTAATATTTACAATTTTCCAGGCATTCCGTATAATACCAGATTCTATCGATTCTTAAAAGATCATTGTTAATGCCTCCACAATCTCTCCAGCTACTTCCTTCTGAACCTGAGAGTGTATTCCATCAGGTCCAGGAGATTTATCCACCTTCAGACCTTTAAGCTTCCTGAGAACCTTCTCAGTCGTAATTTTCACTGCAAATACTTAGCTTCCCTGACACTCTTGAATATCCGGTATACTGCAGATGTCTTCCACTGTGAAGACTGATGCAAAAAACAGATTAATTTCCTTTGCCATCTTTGCGTTTCTCATTACAATATCTCCAGCATCATTTCCTATTGGTCTTATATCCACCCTCAACTCTCTTTTACCCTTTATATACTTAAAAAGGCTTTTAGTATCTTCTTTGATATTGGTCACCAGCTTCCTTTCATAATTCATCTTTTCCTTCCTAATGACCTTCTTAGTTTCTTTCTGCAAGTTTTTAAAAGCTTCCTAATCCTCCATCTTCCCAGTAGCTTTGGCTTCCTTGTGTGCCCTCTCTTTTGCTTTTACTTTGGCTCTGATTTCACTTGTCAGCCATGTTAGTGCCCTTCTTCCATTCGAAAATTTCTTCTTATTTGGAATATATCTGTCTTGCACTTCCCTCATTTTTTGCAGAAACTCCAGCCATTGCTGCTCTGCTGTCCTTCCTGCTAGTGTCCCATTCCAATCAACCTTGGCCAGTTCTCTTCTCATGCCATTGTAATTTCCTTTATTCCACTGAAATACCAACACATAAAAATTTAGTTTCTCCTCAAATTTCAAAGTGAACTTGATCATATTGTGATCACTGTTCCCTCAGGGTTCCCTAACATTAAGCTCTCTTATCACCTTTGGATCATTGCACAACACCCAATCCAGCACAGCCGATCCCCTAGTGGGCTCAACAACAAGCTGTTCTAAAAAGCCATCCCTTAGACATTCTACAAATTCTCCCTCATGAGGTCCAGTACCGGCCGAGTTTTCCCAATTCATTTTCATGTTAAAATCCCCAACGTTTGTCATGACATTGCCCTCCGACACGCCTTTTCTATCTCCCGCTGTAATTTGTAATCCACATCCCAGCTGCTGTTTGCAGGCCTGTATACAACTGCCATTAGTGTCCTTTTACCCTTGCCATTTCTTAACTCAACACCATAGAGACTCCACAGCTTCTGATCCTATGCCATCCCTTTCTAATGATTTAATATTATTTCTTAAACACAGGACCACACCACCCCCTCTGCCTACTAACCTATCTTTCTGATACACCGTATGTCCTTGGACATTCAACTCCCAAGGACAGCCATCCTTTAGCCAAGTTTCAGAGATGGCCACAACATCATACTTGCCAATACCGATGAGTTGAGTATAGGAAGGAGGTAGTGAGCCTAGTCGCATGGTGTCATGGCAACAACCTTTCCCTCAATGTCAGGAAAATGAAAAAGCTGGTCATTGATCTCAGGAAACAAGGTACCACAAGGCTCGGTGCTGAGACCGCAGCTATTTACAATATACATTAATGATTTAGATGAAGGGATTAAAAGTAACATTAGCAAATTTACAGATGACACAAAGCTGGGTGGCAGTGTGAAATGTGAGGAGGATGTTATGAGAATGCAGGGTGACTTGGACAGGTTGGGTGAGTGGGCAGATGCAGTTTAATGCAGATAAATGTGAGGTTATCCACTTTGGTGGCAAGAACAGGAAGGCAGATTACAATCCGAATGGTGTCAAGTTAGGAAAAGGGGAAGTATAACGAGATCTAGGTGTCCTTGTTCATCAGTCACTGAAAGTAAGCATACAGGTACAGCAGGCAGTGAAGAAAGCTAATGGCATGCTGGCCTTCATAACAAGGGGAATTGAGTATAGGAGCAAAGAGGTCCTTCTGCAGTTGTACAAGGCCCTGGTGAGACCACACCTGGAATATTGTGTACAGTTTTGGTCTCCAAATTTGAGGAAGGACATTCTAGCTATTGAGGGAGTGCAGCGTAGGTTCACGAGGTTAATTCCCAGGATGGCGGGACTGTCATATGTTGAAAGATTGGAGCGACTGGGGTTGTATACACTGGAATTTAGAAAGATAAGAGGGGATCTGATTGAAACATATAAGATTATTAAGGGATTGGACACGCTAGAGGCAGGAAGCATGTTCCCGCTGATGGGTGTGTCCAGAACCAGAGGCCACAGTTTAAGAATAAGGGGTAAACCATTTAGAACAGAGTTGAGGAAAAACTTTTTCACACAGAGGGTTGTGGTTCTGTGGAATCCTCTGCCTCAGAAGGCAGTGGAGGCCAATTCTCTGGATTCTTTCAAAAAGGAGATGGATAGAGCTCTAAAAGATAGTGGAGTGAAGAGATATGGGGAGAAGGCAGAAAAAGGGTACTGATTGTGGATGATCAGCCATGGTCACAGTGAATGGTGGTGCTGGCTCGAAGGATGAATGGCCTACTCCTGCACCTATTGTCTATTGTCTATTGAAGCAAGGTAATGCATATACACAGTCATGCTGAGGTCAAGATCGCAAAGTCCTTTAAGATCCTAGAAATAAATGTCAACAACAGCCTATCCTGGTTCAACCACATAAACACCATAGCCAAGAAAGTGTGCAGGTGCTTCTACTTCCATGGGAAATTAAGGAAATTCAACATGTCCCTGCTAATCCTCACAATTTTTATAGATCACCGTAGGGAGGTTGCTATCTGGATGCATCAAGGCTTGGTGTGGCAACTACTCTGGACACAGCTTAACTCATTATCAACACCAGCCTCCCCTCCGTAGACTCTGTCTACACTCCCTGCTGCCTTGGGAGAGCAACCGACATAATCAAAATGCCTTCCTACCCCAGACACACCCTCTTCTCCCCCTTCCAGTAGGTAGGTGTTACAAAAGCCTGAAAGCATGTACCACCAGTCTTGAGGGTAGCTTCTAACCTGCTGTTATAAGACTATTAAACAATCTTTCTGTGCGATAGGATGGTCTCTTAACCTCACATTCTATGTTGCCGTGGTTTTGCATGTTATTGTCTGCCAGCACTGCCCTTTCTCTGTAACAGTAACAACACTATATTCTTCATTCTGTTATTGATTTTACCTTGTACTACCTCAAGGTAGTGGTGTGATGAGATGATCTGTATGAATAGCATGCGAAACCAAGTTTTTCACTGTGCCTTAGTACATACAACAGCAGCAGACAAATTTTCAAATTTTTAGAAGTATCAACAGAAAAAGTAACAAAAAGGAAATAACTGCATGTTCAATTAACGTTTTCAAAATGTACTAAAATCTTTGGGGAAAGTTGCATGTCGACATTTCAAATTGAATTTAAAGTAAACCATTATAAATTCAATTTCCCTTTACTATGTGGAAGCACAAAGCTATGAGGAAATGGATTGCTGTTTTCAATACATTTGTAAGCAAATTGCTTAGGTACACCTTTGTAAAACACAATCAAAAAAGACTGCAAATCATACTACAGTGCTATTAACGATAATCTTAATAGAGACGTGATTGGCATGTGAAAGGACTGAACAGTTATCCGTGCAAGTAAAAGTGAAAACATCGGATTTGCACTGGAAACTAAAGGACAAGCTAAGGAAGAAATACTTCTTGGACCTGAGTGCTTCCTAATCTGATGATTGGTTGAATAAAGAGCATTTGGCACAGCAAAAAGAAGTCAAAATCACAGAAGGACAATGAATAGCGGTTTGGAGGTTGGAGGAGAGTAATGTGCAGACTATGTAAGATTGTGAGTGAAGAAATGAGAAGTGAAGTAAATGACTGTTAATTGACCAAAATAGATTTTTTTTTAAATGGAAAAATAGGTATCTTATGAGATTAAGATGTAAATACAGGAAAAAAATCAAAGAAAATCCAAAGGAAAACAGAAGGAAAATGACAGAAGTGAAAAGGAATTGAAAGAAGGGGTACATTTTTAGACATAATGTTAGTGTTTTTAGATATCATTTCCCTTAATAATCAGTTACTCTTGATCCTAAAATCACTGGGAATTAATAAAGTCGATAGGTTTTGGTGATTAATATATTGTATGTATGAGGTAAAGCAGCTGATAAAATTTTGCTTTGAAACTTCAGGATTTTGTGTCACTAATTTAAGTGATCTCAGACATTTGAGTTGTCACCAAAGACTCTAACAAATCTCTATCGATGTACTGTGAAGAGTGTTCTATCTGGTTGCATCAGTGTCTGGTATGGAGAGACCATTGCGCAGGATTGGAAAAAGCTGCAGAGGATTGCAGAAACAGTCAGCTCCATCATAAGAACTAGCATCGAGAACACCTTCAAAACAGGATGCTTCAAAAATGCAGCATCTATTAGCCAGGACATCACTATTATTGTATTTTTATTTTTTTCTCAGCTCATGCTGGTAAAACCTGAGGTACGGGCATAGCCAAGCATGCTCATTTGTCAATTACTAGGAACTTTCAAACTATTCTAGTGGTGTTTAATATTGTGGCTTTCTGAAGATTTACATAAATACTGCTGTGTAGGACTAATTGTTTAATGCTACTGTGCATTGACTTTAGGATGATACTAGTAGTAGATATTACTATTTGGGACAATGTATATCCTGTTCAAGTTCCACAGTCTGTCTATTTCCTCTTTTTATTCAGCATATTTCTGGTGTTTTTCACTTATTGACTTCTGTATGTTATGTGTTTGGAATGGCTACTTGCTTGCTTATCTTGTAATATTATATCCGGACGTTATTATGGATTGCCTCATCTGTAATAATCGACCGGCCGTAGTGTTATTGGTAGGACTCTGACTCTAAAACTGAATTGGGCTTGTATTTATAGCAAGGTATGATGCCATTTATGTGTTTGTATTGTAAAGCAAGATTTTGGTGAATGATGTTTGCCATTTAATATTGCCTGTGTAAGTAATCAAATTGAGTTAAACTGCTGCAGGATCCTGTAATGTGTTGGATTGTTTCTGGTTTCTCATGGCATTTTCTGCATTTATTGTCTTGAATCTGTTATTGGTCTTTTATTATGTACTTTTGATAATTTTCTCTTTATTATTATTATTACTACCATCAAGGAGGAGGTACAGGAGCTTGAAGACAAGCACTCAACATTTTAGGGACAGCTGCTTCCCCTCTGCCATCAGATTTCCGAATGAACAATGAACCAACCCATGAACACTACCTCACTATTTTTGCACTGTTTTACACTACTTATTTAAATTAACTATTTTGCATACTATATACATTTCATTGTAATTTATAGCATTTTAAAATATTGCCCTGTACTGCTGCTGCAAAACAACAAGTTTCACAACATATGCCTGTGATGTTAAACTTGATTTTGATTCGGATTCTGCTGACATCCTTTATCCTAATATCTGCTGTCCTTACTTCAACTGATCTCGTTCATCAGATATGATTTCACTAAGGTGCCTCCTTCCTGTTTCCTAATCCTGCAGTTATTTTTGTCACACATGTGGCTTGATCCAAATCTGCTGGACCTGGACCTAATACTCTGAACTTGAACTGTGACCTGACTTGCTTCAGAATGTTTCTAGCCCCATGGTTTAAATGCCAAATTCAGTGACAGTTGCAGAGAATAGAAGCAACAGAAATGTACAGATGCAATACTCCTAGATCAAAAAGCAAGCGGGAAGTACGTGCACTGAGATAGCAAAGTAGAAGTGAGATAGGAAGGAATATTCAGAGGTAACATGACTAGGCAGATGAATCAGACACAGTCAAAAACAATGACTAGAATAGTCAGATGAGTGGTCCCAGACCTAAGACATTAATTATTTCTATTGCTGCAGATGATGAATATCCTGTTCCAGCTTATTGTGTTTCCTGTTTTCTATCTTCCTTCTTAATAAGGAATGGTTGAGAAGCACATATCATACTCCAACTGCAGGTTAACTTTTCTCATTTTCAATCCATTACTTCTGACTTTCCGGCAATGAAGTTAATTTCTTCGTTTGCAAAATCATCTTGGAGTTAAATATACGGATGCTTGAAGATTATTGGTTAATGATGTGTTACAAGTTCTGGTGTACTTTTAAAAACACAATTTGAGATGTTGCTGTCTCTATAATCGTATTACACTTATTATCTATTAGAAAATTGAATATTTAGCCCAGTGGAACTTACAGTGAGGTGAACCTCTAATGTTTCCATATTTAATTGGATGGCCAAACACAAACAGTAAACGTTCCATTCCAATTGTCCTTTGATAAGAGGATGATCTTTCATAAATAAGAGTGTGAAATGTTTTTTTTGTTCCTACCCTATATACTAGGCCAGATGATTGATACAGAAAGTAATTTATGAGATTTGATCACATCAGAGATAAAAGCGTTATATCATTCCAAGCTCCAGCATAATTATCAAGGAAGTCATAAATACAGAGTATTCCTGTTAATTAGGACACACAGGGACAAGTTCATTGAGGCCCAATTAAACAGCTGCCCCAGTTAGCCAAAGTTTCATGGTAATAGTTAAAAAGGTAAGAAAAACGAACTGAGTAATGAACTATGTATTTAAATGCAATGCTGAACAAATTAGAACACTGCCAATACTACTGCAGTACTATAAAATTATTTATTAGTTCCTAATACTTATCAATGGAGGAATTCATCCATGTCACATTCTTTTGACTGTAAATAAACATAATCAGTGCAGTCACCTAGTAGAGATAATGGATTGCCTTCATACAATGTTGTTCATAATTTCATCCTCCAAATCTTCATTTTCATTGTAATGTTCAAGATAATTGTTGATACCTTCAAATTGTTCATAATTTCTAAGTTGTTGAAGTAGTGAAATCATTTCATTTTCACTCCTGGCCATTGCTGACATCTCCAAGCCGGAATGCTTGAAACCGCAGTGAGCAAAACGGTTCTGAATTGTCTTACTGCTTATTTCTTGCCAATGATTAGTGACAAAAAGTGAACATAAACATATGGAATTGACACTATTTAAAAACTCTTCGCTCGAAGCACAGTGTTGTGCATAACAGCCACGTACAGTGCACACGATTGACACTAGTTAGAAACGGTTTGGCAACAGTCTCTTGCCACCATTAAGCCGTGCAGTGTCTCAAATAAACAAAGGGAACCCTGGCTATTTTCTTGATTTGTTTTTGTTCTTTAAGGTCTGTCCCAAATAAGCAGCTGCCCTGATTAACCAATGACCCGATGTACTTAGAAATGGCCACTATAATTTTTTAAGTAACTACTGCACCATGCAGCTTTGTTTTGAGTCACAACAGTGAGCACAGGAATCACATCTTGGTTGGTTTTCTGCTTTTGTTTTAGTTATATAATAAATTTCCCTTTCCCTCCTGCTGCCTCAGCTCCACTTATAAAGGTACTATGAAATGTATTTATTTTGTAATGACCAGCTTCATCATTTGATAAAGTTGCAGCAACTGTGTTACATTTTAGTCAGAATACTCTTATGCCAATTGGATGGATCCCACTGGCTCTCAGCGTCTACAGTGACATCCACTGCTGATGAAGAATAAAAACTTGTGAGAAGAGCAAGGTTTTTCAACATGAATGAGACAATCTCTTATCCCTATCAATTTATCCATATACACATGTATGAGGGAAATCTTCAGTGGTGCATTTTCAAAGCATGCGGGCAGGTTTCTGGATATATCTACATGGCTTTAAACTTGTTAGCTGATATATCCCATTCATTACGGTAGATGCTCCCCTTTCCTGCACTGTCTACGTTGGAGGAATTGCTGCTGTCTGGCACCTGAGAGGGTGTATAGAGTTGCATATAGAAACAATGCAAGGCTCTCAAGCATGTAAACTTTTTAAAATTTTGGTAACTGTCAAAAGTAGCACATCAAAAACATGTGCCAGACTTTTCTCCTTTGTGACATAAAATGCCTCCCAATATATATCATTAAGTCACTTTTCTGATCCAATATTATGAAGAGGTGTCCACAGCCTCCCAGAATAACTGAGTGGTTGTGGTGGTGAGTTGGGGGAAGGGGTGGTTTAGAAAAGAGATGGCATCCAATGTCCAGGTGATGTGGAAAGTCTGAGCAACTGGCTTTGCTCTAACTCCCTTTATAAACTGCCTCCATAGCA
Organism: Mobula birostris; assembly: GCF_030028105.1. NCBI lineage: Eukaryota > Metazoa > Chordata > Chondrichthyes > Myliobatiformes > Myliobatidae > Mobula > Mobula birostris. The sequence goes on from NC_092390.1 coordinate 40,204,436, forward strand.
GTTTGCTGAGGGACGTTAAGATGTAGAAATATCCATTCCACTAACTGAGAAGCTCTTTCTCATTATTTTTGACTTTGAGATCTATAGAACAGAAGAAAAACGTTTTGGTCCATTGTCCCTTGCTGATTTGACATGTGAGCAATATGAAACTATTTATCCCCTCATAGGTCACTATAAGGTTTCTGCTTTGAACAATTATCAATTATAAAAGCACTCTAATATTATTTCTATGGCTTAAGATTACTTAAATTATACTGTTGCTCTGAAATCTCTCTCCTGTGTGCTTCCCCCGCTTTAGTTATTGGATGGCTGGTGTCTTATTTCTTTTCTTGATGAACTATTTTTCAGCTTTGATCCACTGAGGTTTCCACAATATTGCTAATAGAGCCACCCACAATCAGTGCTGAGGCTTCAGATGTTTAAATACATCTCACTAGAGCCAGCCAATGGGAGTGAGTATTCTCTCACTCATAACACAGCATGTTCACAGTTCTGGCCCAGGCTAATTAGTGAACAGAGAATGAAAAGAAGAAAGAAAGGCACTTTAAAATAAAATGTATCATTGCTTTGTGTAAATTTGCATTGTTTGATATTCGAGAGGATTTTAAAGGTTGTTGAACTTAAACAATTGAAGTTGAACAATAAAGCTTTATTTGGTGGTGTTGGTGAAATATTTCTCTTCATTGTATTGATCGCAGTCAAATTAATGTTATTTAACATTTTCATCCGGTGTTTTCTTTAGCAATGTGTCTAAAGTGGGTTAGACCATAAGACACAGGAGCAGAATTAGTCTATTTGACCCATTGAGTCTGCTCCACCAGAGAGAGCAGACCAGAGGGATTTATTATTCCTCTCAACTCTATTCTCCTACCTGCTCCCCATAGTCTTTGATACCTTTACTAATCAAGAACCTATCAACCCCTGCTTTGAATATTGTATAGCCAATGACTTGGCCTCCATAGCTGTCTGCAAATGAATCCTACAGGTACACCATCCTCTGACTAAAAAACTTCCTCCTCATCTCTGTTCTACAGGGTGTATTTCTATTCTGAAACTGTGCCTTCTGGTCCTAAGCTCCCCCACTATAGGAAATACCCTCTCCATGGCCATTCTATCTAAGCCTTTCAATATTCAAAAGGCTTCAATGAGATCTCCGCCATTCTTCAATACTCCAGCAAGTACAAGCCCAGAGACAACTCGCATTAGCCTTTAGATAAGGGGCCCAAAGCTGCTCTCAATACTCCAAGTGGGTCTGGCTATGCCTTATAAGTCTCAGCATTATATTCTTGTTTTTATATGCTATTCTTCTCAAAATGAATGCCAACATTGTTTTTGCCTTCCTTATCACTGACTCAACCTACATGTTAACTTCTGGGGAAATCCTGCACGAAGACCAGACATTTCCTGGCAATGTATTCCATCTGCCACTTCTTGGCACATTCTCCTAATCTGGCTACTGCATGCTCCCTCCTACCTCAACGCTACCTACCTCTCCACCTATTTTTGTATCATCCACAGACTTGGCCACAAAACCATCAATTCTGTCATCCAAATCATTGATATGCAAGGTGAAAAAAATCAGTCCCAACACCAACCTCTAAGGAACACCAGTAGTCACCAGCAGCCAGACAGGGAAGACCCCCCTTACTCCCACTCTTTGCCTCCTGTCCTGCCAGTCGGCCAATCTCCTATCCATGTTAGTAACTTTCCTGTAATACTAGCAATTGTGACAATTGTAATCAGCATGTATTGTTCTTGCATCTCACAAACAAATGGTACAAGCATATTTAGGAAAGGGGGTTCATATGGCTGGAGAAGGTTTAAAGCCTCCCATGGTAAATCCATTTTAATATTCAACATTCATATTTGAGCAGTTAGTTTGATTACACTAATAAGATGCTGACAACTACAGAAGAACAGCAGGTAACTGCAAAGTTACTGGATTGACATGCCCCTGCACTCCTCTAATTGCTTTGTTGTGATGCATGCTGGGAAGCAAAGCCTGAACAAGCACTCCAGGCTTAGATATTAATTGGGCCGCACTTCTCAACAGGTACAGCAGGTCCTACAAAAACATAAAAATTCACGACTATCTACTCCAGAAATCAAAATCTTTGCTTGTAGAGATGCTGACAAATGCATTTATATTCCTTATGAATGACTTTTACCTCAGGTTAGATTACTTCTCTCATGACCAATCACAGGACCTCTGTACTTTTATTATGGATAGGCTTCCAAAAAGACCTGCCCAGTGATGAAGAATCTGTACAAAGCAATTGTGGAGCCAGAGTTCATTGACCTTTTACAGTCGTGGGTGCTCTGTTAGCTACAGAATATCAGAACCACAGAGAGGTTTCAAAACTGATTTACTGGGTATCAGAAATAAAAGATTATTTTCCAATCACCTTGATAGTTGCTGTGGCAAGATGAGTGAAGGGAAATTTTGTAAGTTCCAATTTACCCAGATTCCCATTGGATTCAAAGCACCCTTAAATTGAATGCTTTGATTCCATACAAAATTTAATAATAATGAAATGTTACTGAACCCCACAGGTTTCATGCATACTTTCACAGATAAAATGGACTGTAAAGGAAACTCTTCTACTGGGTTTTCACAAAGTCATTCATGAAATTTAAACAATTGAAACACTGAATCAGAATCAAAATCAGGTTTATTATCATTAAAATCATTAACTTAGCAGATCAATGCAAACATGATAATATAGAAATAAATAAATAAATCTATTACAATAAGTATATATAAATATATATAGGATAGATTGGTTCAATTACATATATTGCATTAATCAAAAGTGAATAAATGTACAGCTTGAGCTTTCATTGAGGTGAGAAAAGATTAAAAATGAAGGCCTACATTCCATAGGATTGAGTACTGTTGGAGATGGAGTGTTTCCAGCTATCAACACTCACACATCCTTATGGACACAATCACCTAAAACTACCCGGAAATATCTAAAGACCTTGCATTGCAGTTTGAGATTGATGTCACTGTTGTATTCTGACAGACTATAAGGGTGGTGTTACATCTAGGAGTCAAAATCACCTCCTCTTTGAAATCAAATGCTTCAGCCTTTTTCCAGGTCGCATTAGGCATGAAGCTCATGCTGAGTACAACAGCCTCACCATGGAAATAACATCCGATTTTTATGGTTCAAAGATACCAACATAACGGCTGTACTCACTGGATCAGAGCAAGTGAAGAGAACTCTCACGGAAACATTCCAAATTATTTGTTGCAGCAGAAACAGTATTATTTTCTAAGTAAAGGAAAAGGTTGAAAATGGAAGAAACAAATTACGATTCCAGCATCTGCAGATTTGCTCTTGTTCACGATTAAGAACGCTTGCAGTTTATTGGTTAAGCAAAGCTGCCTTGGGATTTTTATTCACAATTAGAAATGGTTTTAGAACCTTGGTTCTGAAGAGAAAAATCTGCTGAATAAGTTGAATATCTTAGTTAATTTAGTGCTGATTTGACAATTGTAGGATGTACGATTGTAGGATATTCTTCATGTTCTTTCCACTCACACAAAAGTTACAGAGAAAGTTGGTGTAACCTAATTTATAAGAATATAAGATCTCAAGAATGGCAACAGTATGAGTCAGTTGAGCCACCTCCAGTGTGCTACATCAACACAGCAAAATTTACATGCTTTTCCTGCATTAGCCCATATTCCTTGGCTCCTTTGGTGATGGAAAGAAAACCACATCTACGTTTCACATGAACGCAGCGGGCCAGGCAGCATCTCTAGGAAGAGGTACAGTCGACGTTTCGGGCCGAGACCCTTCGTCAGGACTAACTGAAAGAAGAGCTAATAAGGGATTTGAAAGTGGGAGGGGGAAGGGGAGATCCAAAATGATAGAAGAAGAGCTGGGCAGTTGATTGGCAAAAGGGATATGAGAGGATCATGGGACAGGAGGCCCAGGGAGAAAGAAAAGGGGAAGGGGGGGAAAACCCCAGAGGATGGACAAGGGGTATAGTCAGAGGGACAGAGGGAGAAAAAGGAGAGAGAGAAAGAATGTGTGTATATAAATAAATAATGGATGGGGTACGAGGGGGAGATGGGGCACTAGTGGAAGTTTGAGAAGTTAATGTTCATGCCATCAGGTTGGAGGCTACCCAGACAGAATAAAAGGTGTTGTTCCTCCAACCTGAGTGTGGCTTCATCTTTACAGTAGAGGAGGCCATGGATAGACATATCAGAATGGGAATGGGACGTAGGTTTCCTCTTTCAGTCTGGGCTCACACAGTTAAGATGTGCATCAGTTGCTCATTAGTTCCCAAGAGCAAGGCACCGTGCTTGTCACAAGGACACAAAATACAAAATTATAAAAGGCTACACGGTGGAAACAAGTAATTCAGCCCACCTAGTCCAGGCCAGATCTACTCAAGATCACACCATCCCCTCTCTTTCCTTATCACCCCACAGATTTTTTTTCTTTTTATAATTATCGTTCCCTTTTGAAAAGCCAGCACCATAACCCCTGCTTTCAACCGTAAATAAAATCCAGACTTGACCTCCATAAGAATTCTTCTCTATCACTGTAATGGAGAGGTACGTCGCATCCGGAGTTTCTCTGGTTAGCGGACGATTTCCCTCCACGCCTCTCTGACGTAGTGGGGAACCGCGTACGAGGCAAGTTACAGCAGTGGTTTGCCATTGCCTCCTGCTGGGTGAGCTTCCAAAGAGATCACCAGCTCATAACCCAGCATGGATGGAAAGCGTGCAGGGGAGCCGGCTGGATTCGAACTTGGGACCTTTCATCTTGAAGTCCGACACTGATAGCATTACGCCACCAGCGGGGTCTATCACCGTAATAGCTTCCTTAACTAGCAGCGCCACTCTACCTTCATTTCCCCGACCTATTTTTCCTGAACATCATGCATCCTGGAATATTGCAGTATTGTATAAAAGTCTTAGGCACATATATTGTATATAGCGAGATCAGGCAGTATCTTTGGAAATGAATAGATAGTCGCTGTTTCGAAACGTCAAAACGTTGACCATCTATTCAGTTCCTTAAATGCCGCTTGATCTGCTGATTTCCTTCAGTATTTTGTATGTGTTGCTTTGAATTTTCAATATCTGGTGACTTTCTCGTGTTTATATATAGCTAGGGTGCTTAAGACTTTTGCATAGTACTGTTGTAATTTTATGTATTGCACTGTATGTGCCACAAAAAATACCACAAATTTCATGACACATATGAGTGACATATCTGATTCTGATATGGGTCTCTTGTGGACTGAGAGTGGGAGGGGAAATCATGGTTGGGAAAAGGAGGAGGGAGAGATGAGAGAGCAGGAAGCACCAGAAGGCATTCTGTAATGATCAGTAAACCAATAATTTGGAATTAAATGACCTTGCCTGGTGTCTCAGTGCTGGTGTGTCTGCACCCGTGCCACACCCCACCCCTGGCACTCTTTCTCTGTCACCTGTCCTACACCCCCGCTGCACCGCTCCACCCTCACCAATCCCAACATCCTTTGCTCCCGTCAGATTTACAAACTCGCTCTCCGTTCCACGTTGACAAAAAGTACTGCGCAAAACTCCTAGGTACCCTAGCTATATATATTTGCCTAAGACTTTTGCACAGTCTGTGCCTATAGCTCTATCCATTGTTTTTGAGGTTACTTTATTTACTGCCAACTCATCACATCCTCACATTCCCAAAACGGATCTTGTTGCTTGTGTATTTAACTTCAATTACAAAATGTTTTCTTTCTGTACTCAGTCTCGGTTTACAAGCATATGTGGCCTTCATATTTTTATTTAATATAGCAACACGCGTTGGTTCAGCTTATTTCCCAAAGCATACTAAGAAGCTGTACCATTTGTACAATCAAACTGCATTATAAAACACCAAAAAAATGCCAGTGCACTAGAGATTTTATAAATCACTTAATACAACCAAATATCATTATGAGTAGGTTCAGAATAAAAAAAAATAAACCTTCCTGTAGTTACTTCAGAATTGCCTGCTTATTTAAAAAAAGGCAGAGAAACAGTTACCATTAGACTGAAGTCCCACATCATTACAGTACTTCCACCTTCCCTTAGTGAAGCCAAGGTTCGTGCAACACTATTACGGCTTAAACAGTTCGGAGTACGGAGTCTGGAGTTTAATTCCGGCGCTGTCTGTAAGGAATCTGTACGTTCTCCTCATGAACTGCGTGGGTTTCATCCAGGTGCTCCCGTTTCCTCTCACAGTCCAGTTAGTAGGTTAATTGGTCAGTGTAAATTGTCCTGTGATTAGGCTGGTGTTAAATAGGCGGATTGTTGGGCGGAGAGCCTGTTCTGTGCTGTATCTCCGAATAAGTAAAAGTAAATAAGTAAATATAAAGAAGAGGATAGAAATCTGAATCAAAAACCAAATCACGCCTCACATACTTAACAGATCAGGTGGAATCTTCAAAGTGAAAAAAAAAGAGTTAACATTTCAAGTCAATAACCTTTCAGGTTAACTTTGCATAGATCACAAATTACTGTAAGTAGAACAATAGTGCTTTTTTATGAGTATCGTAAGTGAAGTCTGCCGGCCGGAATGCCTGTCCATGATAAAGTCTTAGCAAGTACATATCCTCTGGATACCACAATGATACAGACAGTAGAGCTGTTGCCTTACAACTCCAGCGACTCAGCTTCTGTCCAGATCTCTGGTACTATCTCGTGGCATATGCATGCTTTTCTAATACTGCATGAGTTTCTTTTGGGTTTTTCAGTGTCCTCCCACAGAGCAAAGATAGGTTATTAAGACACCGTAAATCACTGTAGATCAAATCTGAGTGGTAGATTCTGGGGTAGGGGGTGTGGTTGATGGAATATGAGGGGAATAAAGTTGGATTAATGTAAATGGGTGCATGAGTAGGCCAAAGGGCCAGTTTGATTCTATGTGACTGGGGTACGAGTCTGATCAACAAACAATGTTATCGGAAGCACCTTCTGACTCACCAAAGCCTTTCCAATCTGTAAAAGAAGTAAAACAAGACAGTGACGGAATACATTCCCTCTAACTGAATTAGTATAAACACAACAACATGAAGACCACATCCAGGAAGAAGACAGCCCATTTGATTGACTGCCCAACCAGCACCGTAAACGTCCTCTCTCTTCCTGACCTGTGCACTAACAAGCTGAAATGTTGGAACTCAGGAAGGCATTTTTGAAAGGACCCGAGAAGTCTCCAAACTCTACCACCTAAGGAAGCTTTTTGTACGGAAACATCACAATCTGAAAATTTTGCCTTTTGGGCATGTTCCATTCTCATTTGAACCCATGTTTGTTGCTCATCTTTTATACAAACCAGCTACCTATATAATAGCATTGAAGGAGACTCTTCACCGATCACACTGAACATGCCAAGAAAGTGATTCCTCGCTCCCTTTCAGGGAGCAGTTAGAGATGACAACTAATCCTTGACCTGCAAGCATTGACTTTGGCCCGTAAGTTCATGACAATAAATAAACCAACATTGTTCTCTAAACTACTGTTGTCATCTTGCTTTCATTCTATTATGAATTGCCTCAGAATCTGCCTTACTGTAATTGATGAAAAAAATAACTAAACAAATTATCATTCCAACCAATATTTATACATCCAATCAAAATCTAAGAACTAGTCATGCAGAGTAAGGAGAGATTAGCTTTATTTGTCACATGTGCATCGAAACACGCAGTGAAATGTGTGGTTTGCTTCAAATCAAGTTAGTGAGCATTGTGCTGGGCAAGCGTCATTATGCTTCCAGCACCAACATAGCATGTCCACAACTTGTTATGGGTATCTTTGGAATGTGGGAGGTAACTGGAGTAATCTGGAGAAAACTGACATGGTAAATGGAGAGAACATCAAAACTCCTTATAGGCAGCGGTGAGAATCGAACCCTGATCAGTGATCACTGCCGTTGTGATAGTGTTACATAGCTGCCACATACCATGCCGCCTCAGAAGTGGCTTGGACACACTTCATTTTGCCAACTGTAACATCAGGTCAATAGCAGATGCCATTTCATCAGCTCTTCACTCAACCCAGGAATATATGGGCAGTGAAGATGCTTACATCACTGACTACAGCTCATAATTCAGTACTTATCATCCCATCAAATTAATCAATAAGATTCAAGGCTTTGGCCTCAATACCTCCTAGAATACCTGGAGGATTGTGGAAGAGATGTTGTTGCCAATCCGAACTGACAAGGGTTTGCAATTAGAAAATCAAAAATCCAGTTATACAAGGAGGTATTTAGGTCTTGGATCAGTTTGGATTTTAGGTTCTGTCCTGGCCCAATACAGAATTTCTCCAGTGGCTGTAGCATGGTTGATGGAGGCTTGTCATGTGCAGTGCAGGAATTTGCAGATGGCCTGAAGTGCATACTTGCCCAGCTTTGATGCTGGGCAGTGTGACTTTGAACCATGTTAATTCACCATTAGTGGCAATACTCCGGTTGGCTGACAGCCATTGTCAGAACCGTTGACAGATTGACGGTCATGACTGCTGCCACTCTGAACCAAGACAGCTGAAACCCCTTTTAAAGTGTGTCTCTGGAAATGTGGCTCGTTAGCTCCTCGCTAACAGCCACTGGATTCCGCGGTGAGAACCCACCTGTCTCCGCCTTCATACGTCTAGGATTATATGACTTTGGTCCTGCCAAATCTGTGGGGTTGGGATGTCCCACCCACCCATTGTGAATGCTGTGTGATTTACTGTCCTGCAGGAGCCAGTCAGCATGAAATAATGGATCGCGTGCTACGTACAATCATAAAGAAGTGTATTTGTGAACACTAACTTAACCAAAGAGTTAGTAAAGAAAAGAAAGAAAAAAAAGTGTCCATTGTAATTAAACAGTCAAATGTGCACAAGTTGGAGCTCAAATCTGCCAAAAGCCATATTCACCGATCCTTGGCAGACCTCTGCGCCTGGGCTCCATCGAATTGCATTTCTCCACTGATCGAATCCTATGACTGGTTGTCTCCAATGTCTTCTCTCTTCATCTCCCGTCAAACAAAAACAAAGACCCACCACTACTGTCAGTCACACAACCACTCACCCAGCCTTCTCTGGAACCTTCTCCCTGTTCCACTCTCCTGATTGGATGGTCCACGTACTCGAGCATCCCTTATCTTCAACAGTAACCCAAACGCTGCTTCTACAGAGAGACCATTACATAAAGCGCACTGCAACATTAGCAGTAAAACCTCTACCAGGGCGTTACTCAGCCAATCTGTGCTGCATATAGCCTCTGCCATTTCCTTCAGCTGATCGCTCAGCAACCTCAATTAATGTGCTAGGGGGTGGATTGTTCAAGCACCTAAATGTCCCTACTCTGAGCCATGAGGCAGAGTATGAGCTTATGTGCTGGAGGCACAAGTACTACTACTTCCCTCAGTTAATCTATGGCTTTAGCATGTACTGCAATGGCTGAAACATTGCCCATTCAAGGCTCTGTGAGGGTTGGGCCATGTGCTGCTTTCAAGTTGTCATTATAAATCAAACAGGTTTAACAGTGGCTCCACTGGCTTGCCTTATGTTTGTTAAACCTTTAAACTTGTAGCACCAGATCAGGGCCCTAGACTTCTCTGACCTTGAAGTCAAATTCCTTGAACTGCTGCTTGGCAATGGACCAGGAAGGCTCCCTCAGTCCACCTAAGCAGAGGACACCTTCTCTGCTTCATCTGAACCACCAAAGTTCCATGAACCATCTTAGGGTGACCATTTTCGTCCTTCTTTTACTGTGAAATCCAATCAATGAGGGTTGCAGACAATCAGCTGCCATCCACCAGCTTTTGCCAGCCATCCATTACACACCCAGATTTAAGAGGTGCACATTAGATCTGAATGCAAGCTTCCCCTAACACTAGCCTCTTTCATAATTGGATCAAGTACATATCTGCTAAAGTAATAATATTCCAATTATCATTAACAAGGTGTTCAGTTCATGACTGAAATTTATCAACTCCTGCATCAGAAGTGACTTGGATACACTTCAATTTGCCTACCATAACGTCAAGTCAACTGCAGATGCCATTTCATTGGCTCTTCACTCAACCCAGGAATATATGGACAGTGAAGATGCATACTTCACTGACTACAGCTCGGAATTCAGTGCTTATCATCTCTTTACTATAGACTCAGTGCAGGACTAGTAAATTATAAAACAGATGTTCCTCCAGTTTACATGCTGCAGGCTATTTCATTTGACACAAGAAACAGTAACACAGGCCAACTCCAACATCTTGTTAGCCTGGACAATATTACACTTTAATCCTAGTTCCCCACCTTTTTCCATGCGTCTTAAAACTTTTCTCTTTCAGAAATTTTATTTGACTTTGCATTGTATTCTTCTGGGACTGAGCATTCATAGTCACGCGAACCTTTCTGTGAGGAAGCTTTTGATGGATTCACTTTTAATTCAATTCAAATGCAAAGATTATTATCGTTTCTTTTGTAATTGCACAGTTTGTTATATTTTGCACGTTGGTTGTTGGGATCCATCCTGTTGGGGGCTGTGTTTCACTGATTTTATTGTGTTTCATAGATTTACTGCGTATGCCCACAAGAAAATAAATCACGGGGTGTATATGGTGACATATATGTATTTTGATAATAAATTTACTATGGACTTGAGCATTGATTGTGAAGTTGGAATGCAGCTTTTGTGTGCATCCCACATCAGGCTAAATGATATAGGCTATTCAAATACCACAATCCAGTATACATTTTTCAGTGTCCTCCCTTTTAGATTCCCCAGATTTCAGGATCTCAGTCCGGGATAAAATATTCTTCGGGTAGGCAACTTTGAATGTTGAGAAGAATTGCTAAAAATTAATCTACTAAAATTCTGTTGGCCTCTGTAAATGTGAGGACAGTATATTATTATGCTCGTACAGTGAACGGGGTCAAGGGCAGTAAAGGAAGATTCTGATCTATAGATAAACACATCTTGCATACAAAATACAGATAAAATGGAAGTCTCTAAACACAAAGCTGTCTAAATTAAAGTATTTCTCTCTCTCTCTCAGTCCTGCTTTGTTAATTAACAGCTAATAGGTGCGCAAATGTTTCTCCATTTACCAGAGAGAACTGGAGAACTTGGAATTCCACATTTCACAAAACAATGCAATGAACACTAGGGATTTAATCATTCAGACTACTGCATTCCACAGTTTCTTAGTCTACAACCAGTGAATTTGGAAACCATGAACAGAACTGCAGTTTTTATTGTTGCCATGTTGTGGTCCTTCCCACAATCCTATCAGTACGGTGGACCACTGTCACCCTCAGTCACCTAGGCAACGTACACAAAATGCTGGAGAAACTCAAGTAACATCTATGGAAATGAACAAACAGTGGATGTTTCGGGCCAGGACCCTTCCTCTCAATCTCCCTTCCTGTTTATTGGATATGGTGGGGGTTATGCAGTGGTGGACTAGAGGTATTACGGTTGCATGTGCTCTGCTCTGTGTAGAGCAGGACAGGGTCCCATGAATTTCTAGGTTTCTGAGTCTGCAATTTCAACACTGAGCCTCCTTTCGTGGCTTTCCTATTCATTTACAATTATGCTGATTGTCATTGTTTTACTCAGACATGAGGAAGTGAGGATGTCCACTGACAGTTGCACAACTTGTACCTGTATGCATTCACAGCTCTATGCCCATATGCCAAACAATTAAGACAACACTCAGTTATGTTCTAATGACTGGGAAGTAATACCATATGTGCAAAAGTATCAGTAATGACATCTCCCATATGGGAGTGTCAAGCCACATACCATTGACATTTAATAGCATTACCTCATCTTCAACATCCTAGGTTGACCAGGAGCTCAAATGGACCATCCGCAAATATACTTTAGCTGCAAGAGACGTGTCTGTGTCCGGGTATACACTGAGCGACTCACCACCTGACAAGCCAAATCCATCCACCATCTACAAGTTAGATATCTCAAATGTGGTCAAATATTTGCTACTAACCTGAATGTGAGTGGTTCCAGCAACATTCAAGATGTTGAACACCATCCAGGTCAAAGGAACCTGTTCAATCACTACCACATACACCTTCCTGAACACTCATTGTCTCCAGATCCAGCACACAGCAACTGCGGTGTGTCCCAGTCACAAAATATACAGCAGCTACTCACCTAAGCTACTCTGACAGCAGCTCCCAACTATCACCTCCATCATCTAGAAGGGCAAGAGATTCAGGCACATGGGAACACAACTGCCTGCAGCTTTCCTTCCAAATCCCAAATCACCCAGAGTCAGGAGTATAACCCTATTTATTCATCATTGCTGGGTCAAAATGTTTTAATTCCTTCACCAACAGCACTGCAAGAATACCTTCAGCTGAAGGACTGAAGCAGTTCAATTAGTGTCTTGCCGCTGAGGACAATTAAGGATAAGCAATTAATACTGGCTTCATCAGTGATACTCAGATTTCAAAAAAATAAATAATAAAAGCTTGCCTTACAAATCTAACAGCAAAATATCAGAGGCTAACTTTATTTGCATTTAATGTAAATTACATCACCCTTCATATGTAATTCAATTTGAAATCAATCAGTCCTTCTGTCAGTTGTGTGCAGGCTAACACTTTAATAATCCCTACATCAGAATTCTATTCCAAGGAGTGAGACATAACTAATCAGTAAGTTTAATTTACCTTGTGTTTTATATAACTTGCTACCATAAAAGAAAAAAGTCTAATTTAAACCTCGGCTGTCACTCCTAATGTTGCAATTTCACATTCAAAATTCAACATTGCATTTCCTATTTTAGCTTTCAATGTCACAGGAACAATTAATTAATCTTCTCCACCTAGGCTTGGTCTACAGTTCAAATGCTTTCCTTGCTGCACTATTAATTTATCCTTATTGACAAGCAAAGCTATGCAAATACTTACAAACCACTGGATTTTGTAAAATCAGTGTTTGAGCTCCCAGGTCTGAAGTGACCTCTGAATGAGGTCAAGGCTTGATTCATCCACATCAGACTATTAATTAGAAGGAGAGGAAGTTATGCTTGTTCAAGGTTTTTAGTTTTCTCCTCATTTGTGTGGTAGTCTTCTTTCATTCTCTGACTCCATAACCAACCATCCGTATCACCCTGTCCTCTCTACTTCACACAAATTTCAAGGCAGTGCCACAAACTAAACTCCTGCCTACCCCTATACACACACACACACACACACACACACACACACACACCCCTATTGAAAACTGACAGCGTCTTGATTCATTTCCAGATAATAATCAGCAGACGAAACAACTGGAAATATTTTCCAAGTCCATAATTCATAGTCCAATCTGGAATTGTTATTCCTTAAATCTGCACCATTTTCGCAGCCCCTAATATAAATATTTTCAGTACATGATTTGCAACATGTAAAAGGGAATTTGAAAACAATACTGGTCTTGTTCTCTGCCGGATGAGAAGTGTGCCAAGACAATGTGTTGTGAATAGTGGAAATAGGCAAGATGAACCTCTCAAAGATGACCCTGGAAAGGAAACAGCGATTCCACAATAACCAGAAAATATACTGAACAGGAAATAATTGTTCACAATGTGGAGTCTCTGGGCAGTGAAAACCTGCTGACCCCATTTGAGGTGCAAACACGAGAAAATCTGCAGATACTGGAGATCTGTTTTCTTCCTGTTCCTGATGAAGAGTCTCAGCTGAAATGTCAACTGTTTACTCTTTTCCATCGATGCTGCCTGACCTGTTGAGTTCCTCCAGTATTTTCTGTGTGTGACCTTATTTGAGGAACTTTCCTAGGTTGTTTCTGCACACCATTACTCTCCTGATCTTGTTGTCTCATCACTGTCCACAATCTAAGTCTAAAGTTCATACAACAAGTATATTTAGAGGTTTTCATGTTCCTTGGCCCTATCCTTTAACCATAGTAACCAATACTCTAAATCCTGGCTCTGCCCTAAAATTGCTTCATATATCTGAAACTTTTCTAAAACATCTTTAATGTTTATTTAATCAGCAGCTGTCAAACTCATTATAACATGCCCAATTCTGGTTTGTCCCAGAGTGCCACATGGGAGACCACCAACACTGGCTAATCTGCAATTCCTAAAGGTGAAAGGCAGATGAATGATGCATCATTAATCATGGTAAATAATTTCATCCCTTTCCCTATCAGTAGCAAAACAAATGATCAACACTGTTTTCTCACAATTTGAAGGATTTTCCAATGTTTATTCAAAGATGCTGACCTGGACAGTGACAGTTTGCAAATTTAGGAAGTCCATTGCTAATGTCCGCAGGGCAAATTTCCTTATGCTTTGCAGAATATTTCAAGTACTCTTCTGATATTCTTTGCTTTCAAAGCCACCTCATTACTTTTGATATAATAGTGCTGCTCTTGGCCAGATTTTACAGAAAACATAACACAGCGGGAACAATGCATTCTGTTATTGAAGTATAAATTGGGACAACAAATTTGGTGGGGAAGTAATAGTTCATGAATTGCAAACTTTTACTGGTTACCGGTCCATTTGCTGTTCTCTGCTATTAGGTTTATAATAGTGGCATCTTATTCTTAACCTGCCCTGAGGTTTTCATGAAGTTCCACCTTTACGCATAAACAATCACTAACTTCTTCACTAAAGCAATGTTTAGTAACTTACAATGTAACTATTCTTTTAGCAACTGAAAACAGCTAACGATTATCAATTACCTCACTCTGACTCAGAATATGGAGGTTTTTTTAATTTATATTTTGAGATACAGCATGGTAACAGGCCCATCTGGGCCAGAGAGTCCACACCACCCAATTATACTCATGAGACCAATTAACCTACGAGCCATCCATCTTCAGAATGAGGGAAGAAACCAGAGCACCTGGAGAAAACCAACAAGACCACGGGAAGAATGTACACACACCTTACAGACAGCGGCGGAATTAAACCCGAATTACTGGTGTTGTGATCGCATCGCGCTGACTGCTACGCTACCATGCCACCCCTGAATCTGAAGCGTTTCATCCCTTCGAGTTGTGAATTGTATGTAATTGTAGAGTCATAAAACAGGCCCCTCAGCCCAACTCATCCATGCCAAGGTGCAAATCTAGCCTATTTTTGCTTGCATCTGGCCCATTTCTCTCTGAACCTTTCCTATCCGTGTACCTGTTTAAATGCCTTGTAACTGCTGTTACTGTGTCTACCTCAACCCTTTTCTCAGGCAGCTCAATCCATATGTGCACCACCCTCTGTATGAAGAAGTTCCAACCCCCTCCCCATGTCCTCATTCCCATTTAAATCTTTCTCCTCTCACCTTAAGCATTATGCCCTCCAGTTTTTGATTCCATTTCTCTGGGTATTTGAAAAGCAGAAACAAAGTACATTTCAGATTTTAAATTTTTTTCTTATTTTTTCTTTTTGAACTTTTTTCTCTCGTGTCATTTCATACTTCATATCTTTTCTCTTTTGGAACTGATCTGACAGATTTTGTTTCAATGGCAAGGGATTGAAATCAATTGGATACCATGAACTGAACATATGTGGATACATAGCAGTTCAAAAGTGCATGCACACTTTGACTATTTAGGTCCAGGGATAGTTAGACATACACAAATGTTGTTGCTGATGCATCTTTCTCAACAAACCCACCTTCTCACTGCTCCCTCTCCCTTAAAACCCTTTCTGCCTCCAGCTTAAGTTCTTCCGGTCTCCCCTTATCCTCTTTTTCCTTCCATCAGTGCCCTTTCCAATTTTGGACTAGCGTAAGGTTTATCCTATTCTTGTTGCCATTTCTCAACAACCTCACCATTCTCCATCTCATCCGCAAACTTCAGTTCTCCTTCCCTATCACAACTTCCAAGTTTCACACACACACACACACACACACACACACGCACACCAATGCAAAAACTGCAGAGATTTGTGATTAAGGCTCAGTACATCATGAGAACCAGCCTCTCCTCCACAGACTCTGTCTATGCTTCTCACTGTCTTGGAAAAGCAGCCAATGTAATCAAAGACCTGACCATTCTTAACGTTCTCTCTTCTCCCATGCCCCAGTTGGAGAGAAGATAGAGAAACCTGAAACATGTACAGCTCTTCCCCCACTGTTATAAGATGACTGAACAGACCCCTTCCCAGATAAGATGGATGCTTGACCTCGAAATCTACCATGTTATAAACTTGCAACTTATTGAATCAGAATTAGGGTCATATTTATTATCACTGACTTACATCTTGTGACTTTTTTAAAATTTTCTGACTGCAGTACAGTGTTCCCTGTTTTCTGCCTGCATTGCATTTTCTCTGTAACAGTAACACTATATTTCACATTCTCTTGTTTCTTTTCCCTTTGTAGTAACTCAGTGTACTGCTGTGATGAAATGTTCTTTATGGATGCGCTGCAAAATTAAGTTTTTCACTGTATCTCAGTGCCTGTAACAATAATAAACAAATTACCAATCAAAAAGGAAAGGTACGTCGCATCCGGAGTTTCTTCGGTTAGCGGAGGATTTCCCTCCACGCCTCTGTGACGTAGTGGGGAACCGCGTACGAGGCAAGTTACAGCAGTGGTTTGCCATTGCCTTCTGCCGGGTGAGCTTCCAAAGAGATCACCAGCTCGTAACCCAGCATGGATGGACAGCGTGCAGGGGAGCCAGCTGGCTGGATTCGAACCCGGGACCTTTCGTCCTGAAGTCCGATGCTGATGCCACTACGCCACCAGCCGGGTCTAAATTACCAATAACCAACCAAAAATGTTACTGGTTGTGGGCCCACTGATTTAAAAATTCCTTCCAAAAAAAGGCAGGTATGGTGGTGTGAATGAAGCTGTGATCCAGTTTAGAGGGATTTGCATTGGCCTGGGACTTGGTAGGAGCTGAACACCACCATTTTCCTTGATCCCCAAATTAGACTTCATTGAATCACCCAATAAAATTCACCCTCCCCTCTGGTTTTCCTTGTTTTTTTCCAATTCCTTTCATCCTGTTGATCCAATTATCCTAAACACCAAACTCCTGGAGCTTCAATTTCCCTCATTTTGCATTATCTGTTTACATCTTGAGCTGAATGTATTTAAACCTAAAAGTGCTAAGCAACGAAGCCTCACTCTGGCCGATACCTCTAACCTTTAGGTCCGCCAATTGCTTTGTTGTTTGACAGCTGATTTTCCAATCTAGCCAAATTTTTGTCACACTGTTTGTTCTGTTCACATAGCCAACGTCTCTGTGCAAATAATGAAAGATCAAAAGGGATATTGCCAGTTATTCTCCTATTTGGCACCCAATGCCGTATGAAAGCCAAATGTCGGCTTCATTATTCTCAATATATTTTAACAGACTAGGCTCAGAGAGTATTTGCAATGCAAAAAATGTGCTGATGAAGTTGATATAAATCACATTAAACTCAAAGTAAAGATGAACAGGAGCTAAAACCAGCAAAACATTGCTCAGCCATTTCTACCAGTACTTGAACCTTTGTGTCTAGTTGTGGAATTGATCTTTGCATTGCCATGTTGTTACTCCTCACGTCTACTCTAGTCCATGACCGGCTCAAGGTCTATGACTCAAGTCATTCAAATCAAATCAAATTCAATTTTAATTATCATTCAGCCATACTTCAATGCAGCTGAATGAAACAGTATTCCTCTGGAGCCAAGGTTCAAAACAGACAATGCACATGAATCAAAATAGTGAGCAAAAATAACATATGTAGCCCAAGTCCCTGAGTGGCATGTCACGCAGGTTGATCGTGCAGTTCTCGGCATTGCGCAGTCACTGCAATCCAGCCTGTGATTTCACTGATTGAACACTGGAGGGCAGCACTGACAGGAGGGGCCAGCCTCCAACCAAGCACAGACGCCACAATACACCCCTCCTCTCCTGGACTGCAGCAGCATGCAAGCCCGCGGCTTGAGTCCTAGTCCTTGCTGCAACCAAGGCTATGCAGCTTTCCCATCACCTGTCACACCACCAAACAAAGGTAACAAGCCTGTCGTATCTTACATTATCACTGTCAAACAGGATCTTGCGATTGCAAGAGAAGCGTCCAAGACAATCATTAAACCATGAGTTTACCCTGGGTCCTTCTTATACATTCAAATAGGTTTGCCATGTCAAGGATTGCTACTGAGACTGCGTATTTCATTCCATGCATGTGGGCACAGAACAGTTACAGGTTAATGGAGTGCACTTATTCCTGGGGTTGGGGATGTGCATCTATATAATCTCATACACCTATTCAATATCATCCACCTTTTAACAAAATTGACCAGTCTGTAAAAGCACAGTAAATGATTGCATTGTGCTGTTTTCATGGGAAAATAAATTAGGAGATCAAATGAGCAAACAAGGCATTCATCAACCGTTATATAGATTGATCCACTCCTAATTAGTGTACTTGGTGTATAACTCTTCTTTGGACATGAAAGAAACCAGTAGCATGCAACCATAGTGACAGGCACTAACACTCTAGGAACTGCTTTGTCCAAGAACAGACAGCCATGGAGACCAAGTCTTTGGGTATAATTGAAGTGGAGTTTCTTGATTAGGAGGGTGCCTCAAAGATTACAAGGAAAAGGCAGGAGAATGAGAGGTAATAAATCAGCCATAGTAGAACAACCTCGATGTGCCGAATGGCCTAATTCTGCTTCTAATGGTCGTATGGTATGCTTGAATGTCCTACCTACAGCTCTGAATTTTCTTTGGCTAAAGAACGGAGCTAGCTGCGATGGTGTTGAAGGGACTGGTGGCGGGGGCAGGAGTGGGAGGTTTGATCACTCATTGAACCTCATTAGCACGAAACTGGGGCACTGCATGTTTCTAACAATGAACTGGCAGCAGCTCTCAGGTGAGTCCTGTGAGATGAGGGAGGTGGGGAGGAGGAATTAAATATCGCCAAGGATATTCTGGCCCCAGGGAATTGTCGGTGAAATTGGAACCTTATTACCCCTACTCCGAACCTGGAAAGCATGTGAAACAAGATCCAATTCTGCCCTCTGAGGCTCTCAAGATATACAGAAAATCAATCAAATTTGTCAGATTAATGTTACTTTTGTCTTTGTTGCAGTGTTTGCTGAGTGCTCAGAAAGTCCTGAAAAAAAAATCTACTGAGCAGCCAACAGACAAAAGCTGGACTTGCCACAATAAATGTACTTTAGAAACTAATAGCTCATTGCATTTATATAGCAGCTTTCATAGATTCAGCATTTCAAGACTAATATCAAATTTTACAAATTTAATCTCTGCAGAAATACCGGAAGTATGACTATGTATCTTGATCCTGGCACAGAAGTGTCAACAAACATTGAAAAGGAGACCAAGGAAAACAAATCAAACATTGCATTTGATCATTTATTATATATTTTAGTCATGAAGAAGTCTAATTTGGCCATCAATATTTAATTGGATTGGTCGTTCTGTGATAAGCAAAAAAGTTCACAATTTGTTCCACCTAATGGAAATTCCTAGATGCCCGTTAATTTTGTACTATCTATCTGCACATACTATTTACTAAAATAATTTGAATAAAATTAATCATATAAATAGTAAGCCACATAACTGAAGAGAGCACAGTGACATCTAAAAATAGTCATTATTTTTTCCATGATTGATTTTGCATTAGTTAAGAAGCTTATTTAAGTATTTATATTCTGGATTTGGCCAGTCAGCTTGCATTTTATGGCATTATGTCCTACATAGAGAAATAATTATTTTTATTTCCACCAGTACTTTCATACACAACTGGGTCCAATTTTGTTCACTATTTTTAGATAGTTAAGGAGCTGATTAAATATTGAACAGGTTCAAGCTGAACACCTGAGATAATTTACTGGGATAAGGAGATCCCAGCCTGAAATTGTTACACAGTGAGTAATCATTTCCTATTCCGCCTAGAAGATGGGCAGATTTGTTCTACTTTAAATGTTACAAATTATATCTGCTTAGAATTAAGAGAAAATCATTTTAACAAAAAAGTCTTGGGGCTGCCAGGTTTGCAGTGACAGGCAAAGAATAATCCTCAAAACATCCATTCGAAGTCTTCAAAAAATGCATGAGGATCAGTTTGAGGCTTTCTGGGCTGTGCTTTGGAAAAGGCAGCCTTTTTATATTCTGACAGGAAGCACTGGTTCCCTGGTTGTTATTGCCCTGCCAGCCAGGCTTTTTTATGTAAGTCCCTGCTGCATAGTTACTTCTTCGTTTCCTGCCTCCTGTCAGTTGTACTAGCTCAGGAGGGCTATTAAATTAACTCTGTGCCAGAAGAATTCATGTGACACATTACCTGGTGAGTCTGACAGTCCATTCTACAACTGAAGAGATATCAGGGGGCCAAGGGACTTCCTGTATAGCGAGGTGTACAGGATGGATTTTGAATGTCACATGGTATTACTGGTGAGAACTTTTTCTATTGAAGCCCTGTAATTCGATATCATTCATAGATTCTTTGTCTTTGTGCTTGTGGCAAGAATAAAGAGACTAATGATAAACCCGTATCATTTGAGAATTCAGCAAGTACATTGGACTATTTTCGCAAAGACTCATTTGTCTTGTAACCTGCACTTCATTAGCAGCATTACAATTTCTTTATATGCAGCACACCGGAAATCTCCCATATCGGCTTCATGTGATGATAGAAATTTGCACTTTTAACCATTCCATTCCAGAAACAGAAATAAATTGTGGCTGGGTCAGGTACAATTCTACTGCAGTCTGCTTTACGGAGAAAACAAGACTCCACACACTTTGGCTGTTGGTGAGTTCACCACATAATAATAAAACATCTTTGGAAAAATAGTCTGTCTATCAGAAACGATTCTCATGCTGAGCATGTAATTGGTCGTGTTGTTTATTCCCATTCTAGATTGAGCCACCAAGAGCTACAGCTGCACCAATGACTAAGAGCATTGGGAGTAGCGGGGTGAACGTTATTGAACAGGAATTAGGCGGGATGTAAACGTATCAGCTGAAGATGCAGGCCAACCATAACAATATTAAATTCTGACCAGATAATTGATGCCCTTTATCACTATGAACCTGTCACTCTTATAGCCCATAGGTTAGTAATACACTACACAAAAGTAGCAGCATCAGTTAAAATTAGATAGCAGAACTTTAAACGTATAGCTGCTAAACTTTAGTGGTATTAGGATATTAACCTAATACTGTACTGGAATACATATTAGTGGTGTAAAAAAAGATAGCAGTAATATAAATCATGAACAAATATTGTAAGTACAGAATCATTGTTCTTGTGTTTATAATCTTCTTTCCATTTATGCTGCTGAAGAGGTATAATATATATTTATATCTGTCTAGAAAATTTAATGAAAAATGGTGTCAATAAACAATAGAGTAAGAAATGCATTTATAATATAAAAGATATTGCATTTATGACTTTATTATTCTACTCAGAAAGTCTTAATGTGCTTCATTGATTATAGGTGACTGATGTTAAACATAATAGCCAATCTCTGAACAGAAGCATCCCACAAGCAGCTGGATGAATGACTAGATATTTTTCTTCTTTCTGTTGTGGTTGGCTGAGGAAAGAACTATCACCAGGACATTGTGAGAACGTACTGCTGTTCTTTGAAAATTACCATTGGATCTTTAACATCTATGTGGAATAATACATTTTGGATATGATACCTCAGTTTGATGTCTCATCAAAGTGCTGCAACCTAGATTATATGCTCATGTTTTACAGAGGAGTTAAACCTTTTGACTCAGTAACTAAAATAAGGCAAAAGCTGTCTACTATTTTAGACTGAAATCTCCATTCTCTCTACAACACGTCAACAGAAATTTGCATTGCTCCAGGCTATTCAGACTCCTTTGATGACTGATTCTAAGAATTTTGACCGGAATTGTGTTGAAGTTGGTGCAAGGTTTTAAATGGAAATTAGTTCAGATTTCATGACTGTTCCAGATCAGTGCTGCCAGCTAAAGGACAACATCTGGTTCAAATATAAAAGCCTTCAGGTCTAACATATAAAGATCCTATTCAGCTAGTGGTAACAATCTTTATTATTATAGTGTCATGAAAGGATCATGGCAACCCGATGAACTTCACAGGACCAGCAGCAAATAAAACTTGGCACCAAACCACATAAAGGAACATTGGGATAGATGACCAAATGATGGTGAGAGAGGTGAGCTTTAAAGAGAGAAGAGAGAGAGAAGGAGGAGAGACTTAGGGAGGGAATTCCACAGCTTGAGGTCTCGGCATCTTAAACTACAACCATCAGTGAGGAGGATATTAAATTCAGGACCAATCGAAAAGCATGAATTAGAAGAGTATAGCTTTTCTGGCTACATTACAGCCTGGTATGCAAACACCAATGCCCTTGAATGAAAAATCCTACAAAAAGTGGTGGAAAACACTCAGTCTGTCACAGGCAGACCCCTACCTACCATTGACCACATCTACAGAAGCATTGTAACAGAAAAGCGGCATCCATCTTCAGCAATACCCCCACCACCCAGGCCATGCTCTCCTCTCACTGCTGCCATCAGAAAGAAGGTACAGGAGCCTCAGGACTCACTCCACCAGGTTCAGGAACAGTTTCTACCCCTCAAATATCAGGCTCTTGAACCAAAGGGGATTACTTCACTTGCCCCATTATTGAAATATTCCCACAAACTATGGACACACTTTCAAGGACTCCTCATCTCATGTTCTCAATATTTATTGTTTATTCATTATGATTATTACTTTTTAGTTTTTGTATCTGCAGAGCTTGTCGTCTTTTGCATGCTGGTTGAACAGCCCAGTTGGTGCAGTCCTTCAGGGATTCTGTTATGGTTATATTTCCATTATATTATTAAGTATGCCCACAAGAAAACAAATCTCAGGATTGTATATAGTGACATATATGTACTTTGACAATGTACTTTGAATGACTGAGCTGGAAGAAGGATGAATCCTTGGTAGGGTATGATGTTTAAAACCAAGGACTTGTTCCTCCAGGAATTGATGAGAATTAGCATACGGGTGATAGGTGTGTAGGATTACATGACTAGGGACATGGACAACAAGGTCTTGAATGAGGAAGGTACTTAGCAGAAAGATAACCAGTTGTTCCTGAGGATAGAGATACTGAGGGTGTGGATGAATTCTAGCACTAAACAAGGACAATATCAAACTGTGTTACAGAAGTGGTTTTAGTGATGGAGTGCTAACATGGAGTGTTAATATCATACAGTGCGGTATGCCAGCTGCACAGTCACTGAGCGACAAGACTGCATCCCGTGGTGAAGGCGGCCCAGCAAGTTGTCAGGATGGAGCTCCCAGGACTGGACACCATCTATTCCAGCAGACTCAGGAGGAAAGCAATCAGCATAACCAGAGACACCACACACCCCGGCCACTCCCTGTTTCACCCGCTGCCGTCCAGCAAAAGGTTCAGGACACTGAAAGCCAGAACAAATAGACTGAGGAACAGCTTCTATCCCAGAGCTGTGGCCTCCATCACACCACTCCCACAGAACAATGACTGAAACTGTGAGCACACACATGCACACACAAGGACTCAAATACTTGCACTAACGGCACTTTGTGCATTACTGTGATATTCTGGTGCTGCTGCAACTTATTTTCTGCTACTTATCTATTTCATACTGTTTTTCTATTACTGTCTTGTTTTTATCTACTGTTTTATTTAATTGCCTGAGAGGAAGCCAAACAGAGTTTCATTGTACCTATGTATAATGACAACAAAGATCATTCAATTCAATTCAATTAATATGAAATGAGGCTAAGGAATCCTGATATTTGAGGTAAAGTTGGGAATAAGGAATTAGACAAAAGTTTGGTCACGATCCAGTTAAATAATGTAGCCTTCCATGGGGTGAATGGCGTATCCCAGTTCTCGATATTCTTACAGTATCACCAAAGTATCCCTATTCAACCTTAATGTTATTGTCCTTCTTACATGAGTTAAAAACAATAACTAAGAGGCTTTAGAGCTGGAGCCACTTTAAATAATTAATAGGTAAATCTACTTCACATTAAAAATGTACACCACATATGCACCTTTATGTTATATAAAGCAAAGCTTTCTTAGCCTAAACCTTTTGTGGAAATGGGCAGAAATTTTATGGATACCAATTTAAACATCCACTCCTCTAACAATTTGATGCTTTCAGAAAATATTAATACATAAATATATACATTCTAAAATTCTTTAAATTCCACTTTTTACTTCCATAATAGACAGTTATACAGCAAATGAAGGATTGTAAGTTTTATTTATCTTTCAATGTTCTAACATCCAATGAGCATGTAGTTGTTTTAATATAATTTTTTTTTCAAAAAAATACAATAAACAGCTGACTAATTGTGTCACCATGTGGTATATTGGAATATTAATTACTGGTAGCTATTTCATTTCCTGGAACCTTCTCATATATAAATATAATATCTATTCTTATTTACTTCATTACTATTTCTCTACTAGTCTGCCACTGTCTGGTTCTGTCAGATAGAATTGCAATACTACAGCCAATTTGAATAACTGTACATATTTAATATAAGGACATTTCTGGTATTAATTCTGTTACAAAGTCCTTTCTTTTAATGTAGTGTCTTATGGTATTATTAATCCTGCACATGAAGTCTGACTGAGAATTCTGGGGAAATTACTGAACATGGAATTGTGCAGAAAAAGACACATAGAGAAATTAAGATCATCATTGTTAAAACCTGTTGCTATAATCACACTTACAAATCTCTGTCCAAAAATCTCCCAATGTTGTCCAATGTCAAATTTTATTAGTTTATAGTATCGTGATATTGGGATATCTATGTTAACAGTGCAATAGAATGCATGGAGCCGTTTAGTTTGGTGCTATATGACTGAAAATTGCAAGTCCCTTGTGCAGTTGAAGTGATATCTGTGTCAGATAGACATCATAATATGTTACCTTATTTTGGACATTCCCAGGGCAACTCGGTCTTTGAATGGCACCACTGGACTCCAATAGGATTTTGCTTGAATGTATTTCTCAGGATGTGGGGAGCACTGCTGGAGCCAGCATTTATAACAAGTCCTTATTGTCCCTGTCTTGCAAAGCCATTTCAGAAAGAGCTTTAAAGCTGGAGCCTGGATTCACATACATATTACAATGGATAAAGATAGCAGATTTTTATTTTGCTCTGCAGGACATCAGTGGGAAAAAAGACTTTTTTTTCTTATTTAACATCAGTCTGGTGCCTTTATATCTTCACTACTACTGAATAAATTTTTTTGTGGAAAAGGATTATTAACCAAATTAAAGTTTTTGAACTTCTGCAATGGGAATTGAACTCGGAACTCTGGATTGTTAGACCAAGTTTCTGGATTACTAGTATAATATTTTAACAACTACACCAGCATTATACCTTAAAGTAATCATTTAGCTTCTCTATTTTTACGTTCCCCCACTGACATTTCTCACTCTCCCCATCACAGTTTATATGTACTACCCCCATCATCTACTGATCTTCATCTCATTAGATCATGCCTCCATGTACGATACTTTCATAATTGATCATCCAATTAGAGCAGACATCCAAAACCCACCCCACTTTTCAGCTAGGAATTTCCCCTGTGGGGGGGATCTAATTTACATAACCTTGTCTCAATCAGCATTTTACCTAATCCTCAACCTGACTCGACCCTAGACGATGTTCCTGGTTCACAACACTCCCCCATAATTTGTAAGTACTTACTTGAATGTCAATCAAACTCTTCAACACTGCCCTTTCACTTACCCAATAATTCACCTGCTCCCAGGCCTTTATGTCCTCTAGTTCTCTCCCTCACCAGCCCACTAACATAGCATCACCCAAAGCCCTCTCTCATTTTCATTAGTAATCTATTTTGCCCACTAATGGGGTTGCACCAGAATTTCCAGGCAAGGCTGCCATTTTTATTATTTGGTCTTGAACAATACAGGGCACAGAATCTTGTAGCTGAGCTTGGGAAAGACTGAAGACCAAGTGATATTCGACACAGAGCAGCTCAGCTCCATGAGGCACTCAAACCAGGGAGCTATGCCTGGGGCAATCTAATTACACATCTAATCCATACCTATGCATTGCACAGGACCCAATATCATTAGAGTTTAATATTTTTCAAAGCTAGGCTCGAGCATATAATGGAGAGACACATTATGGTTGCTGATGGTACTGGCAAGATTCAAGACATTTGAGTTCTGACGAAAGAACTTTGACCTGAGATATTAAGTCTGTTTCTCTCTCCAGATGTTTTGACTGATCTGTTGAACACTTCCAATCAACATTGTATAGAGCAGGGGTTCCCAGCCTGTGGTCTATGGACCCTTTGCTTAATGGTATTGGTACATGACATAAAAAAAACGTTGGGAACCCCTGGTATAGAGGAAGGAAGAGTTCTAGCTGATTGTGGGATATGGCATAAACCAAGGTCTTGGAACCTGTACTTATAGGGAACGTGGTAGATGGAAGAACACTCATCCTATCTGTCAGAGCACTGCCTATACACTATAGATTTTTTAATGTCTGGAACAACAAACAAAATGTATGGAATTTCTGCAAGTACCTGAAGAAAGAGCAGCAACAGTAACGTAGTGGTTAGCACCAGCAAACGTCGATTGGGGTTTGATTTCCACCACCTTCTGAAAGGGGTTTGTACGTTTTTCCCGAGCCATGCATGGGTTTCATCTGGCTCCTCCAGCTTTCTCCCAAAGACGTCCAGTTCGGGTTAGGGGTAGAGAGTTGTTCATTTGTTATGGTGATGGTGGAAGTGTGGTGACACTGGCATGCTGCTCCCTGCCCCCAGCACAAACTGTCTTGAATCTCTTTAAGTAATAATGGTAGTCTTTAGCATAACTTATTTTTGTATTCTGTTGTATAGAATAAGTGAAAGAACATCAGCTGTGGATCTAAAGTACCAACACTGTTGACCTGTCATTATTGTGTTTGATTTGTATCTGCGTGCAGCCAGTAGTTCATAGTTCTCATGAAAAAAAACCCTTGCTAAAGTGGTAGCAGGACATATTAACTTGGTGCAGACTATCAATTTGCATGTGGCAGTTCAAGAAGTCTCACAGAGTGCGTGAAGTGGACACAACACGCAAAATTCACCCTTAGACCAACCTGCTGCTGAATTTTACACTTTACACCTCTGTTAAGGAACTGATTATACATATAGTATTTAAATATTTTATTAATATGTATAAATATGTTTATATTCACATGTTATGAAAGAATTTTCCAGTGAAGGTTTAGCAAGTGCAAACAGGGACATAAATTATTGCATTGCATATTTGTTGAGTTGCGAGCTGTTGATTGACTGAAGGGTTTATAACCCAGGTACACAGAGAGCATCAGAAACATGTTTAAACTACTCCAGGAGCTATAAGAGCAATTTGAGATTTCACATATGGTAAATGCTGCATGCTTGGGAGGAAACCAGTGTCTGTGAACGTATGGTTACCAAATTTTTCTGTCACTGGGATTTTCCTTGCCTCGTGTCTAAGTCTGTTGTGGTCTAATTCATATTGATTGATTGCTATGATTAGTCAACTTGTTACTGCTCTATTGCCCAACTACCTGGATAATAAAAAAACAAACTAGATGAAACACAATCACTTTTCATTTAGCAATTTCAATCTTCCTGCATTACATTTAGTCCTTAGCATAAACTTGCATAAAATGTCTTTGTCCTGGTTAATTCTTTTTGCCTTTATTTAAACTCAAGGCCTTAAATGTTAAAATTAATGAAACCAGTTATGTTTTATACTTAACACATTTTAATTATACATTCGATAAATCAATATTTCAAAACACTGAGATGCATAGACACTCTTTTCCCTCTTCCTACCCCCCCCCACCAAGATAATGTTCCAAGACCTCCAAGACTATTATTAGCCAATATTTGACCTTATGGCTTTAATTTAAAAACATACATTAAAAGATGCTATTTCAAGATATAGCAGGCATTCAACACAACGTGACAATGACCCCATATGAGTTAACTTGGAGAAACAATGTTTGCTATCATTTCTTTAAAGAATGAGACAATAATGATTTTCCATCATACTGAGCCATTCATTCTCTTTTCAGGACATATCAGTACACTTTACGACTAACACAGGAAAAACTTCTCTGCTCTGCTTCAAATTTGTGTTATGGCTCCTTTTGCATCCATAAGGGTGAATAGACAGAGTCTTAGTTTACAGCAATGAAGACTCTTACAGACAGTCTGAAATGGTCACTTTCATCAAGAGCTTAATGACCCTGATGATCTTTGTTTGGATTGTTTTAGAAGATACCGATTGTGGTACCCAAACTGTGCTTTCCTTCAGTTTTTCTCATGATGTTTCAGTTGTCCAGGCCTCCACATGTACTGATAAGAGTTCATAACACAGCAAGCCGTGGTGGTAGTGGGACAGTGGTATTAATTTGTCTTTGGACTGTCACACTCACCACATTCATGATTGTTGAAGGAGTGTATCAACATGGCTACTGTTGCTGGCTACATTGGTGTGGTTTTTTAGGCTCAGTTATAACTTAGCATGAATGACTGACCCTAAGAACCTTTCAGTGCTTATGTGGATTGAATTGTGAGTCATTAAGCGTACCAATTACCAATAAACTATTACGGTAGCGGTAGAGTCCGAACAGTAGCATAGCGGTTAGCAAAATATTTTACAGTACCAGTGACGGTTTCAATTGCTGCCACTGTCTGTAGGAGTTTGTATGTTCTCCGTGTGACTGTATGGATTTCCTCTGGTGCTGGTTGATAGGTTGATTGGTCATTGTAAATTGTCCCATATATAGGCTGGGGTTAAATCAGAGGTGGCTAGGTGGAGAGGCTCGAAGAGCATGTCAGGCCTATTCTGCACTACACCTCAATAAATAAAGAACCTCTGTGGAAATATTGACTGAGTCTTCATACATTTGCGAATACATTACAAATTGGTGATCGGGATATTAGTTTTCTTCTGGATTGTTGAATGACCATGATGAACTTCGTTTGGAAAGTTTTAGGGTAATACCAAATTGTCGTTCCTAAACTGGTTTTTCATTTTTTTTTTCCTTCAGTCACTCTCATGATGTTTTATTTGTCCAAAGCCTCCACAGCAAGTCAGAGTGGCAATGGGACAATGGTATTGATTTGTCTTTGGACTAGCCCACTCACAACGTTTAGCTACATGATGATTGTTAAAGGAGTGTATCAACATGGCTGCCATAGCTGACGACAATGGGAAGGTTCTTAGGGTCCAATAAACTCTTCCTGGGCTTCCAACTCATGTATAGGCTGGAAGCCTAAGAAGAGTTTATGTGTGATATATGCCAGGAAAGCACTAGATCCTTTTATCTCGGGTCTATTGTAACTTAGCATTAATCACTGATCCTAAGAACCTTTCAATGTTTATGTTTATGTGCATTTAAAATGAAGAATAATCTGAATGCTCTAGGAGAAAGTTATATCATACAGTAGGAGCTCAACCCATGGGATACGCAAGCATAAACAGTAATTCTCCTGATTGAGGTAGGTCCAGAGGGATATAGCATATAAACAAGCCCTCTTGCATCCTGCATGGCAAAAATATTTTGCTTAAAAACGTTGTGCAGAAACTGGGAAATTACTTTAATCCAATGCCTTTATAAATGACTAAAGTTATAATTTTGGGAAAAAGAGCCACAGGCAGAGTGAGACAATTAGTGAATACTTTATTTTATTAAACAATTTCTACTATCAAGCATTAACCATTGAAATTTTGTTGCCTTTTCACTTTGTGCCTCATGGAGAGATCTGTCTGGTCTGGTAGATTAACAAGTTCAGTCAAAGCTTTTGAGGACACAAAACATGACATTTCGAGCTTACATGTAAGCGCTGTGTTGATGAAAAGAGACTCAAAGCACTCTGGAAAATTTCATCTGCCACAAGTGACTGTTGTAGATGCAGCTCACAGTCAGAAAGCAGGAACAAAGCCCTAGACTACAAAAGTGAGTCTGAAGCAGAACATTGAGACTGGTTTACTCGGTTGTTATTGCTGCAATGACCATTACTGACTTATGTACCAGTTGCTGAATGCAGAGTCACCTTTCAATGGCCAGCAGGTCCAGAGCTGAAACAAGCATAATAACACGTTTAGTGGTAATTTGAAACATAATAAGGAGGATTCCATATCTTGGAAATTCATACAAAAAGAAACGTGATTGTACAATAAGCAGTACTGGTGTAAAAAGACTTTCAAATCAAGATCAGCTCTGCAATAGGTTATCCAATTTAACTTACCATGGATACTAGCTGATCATTTAGGCATTTCTAATTGCCCTCACCTGTATACCAAAGCTTTAATGTACCCCTTTTCTTGATTACACTTCCCCTCAAACTTCCCTCATTGGATAAATTGAAAGGTTTCATCAACAGATCATCACCATGTCTTTTCTGGCCTCACCATCTTAGAGATATTTCTATTATTCTATCCAACCCTCCTCTACCCTCTGCAACTTAAAACTCATTCATTTTCTATTTCCCCATTCTAATAAAATGTTAGGTCTTTTTTTCTCTCTCTTTATGACCTGTTGAGTATTTCCTGCATTTTTTTTCAATTTTAGATTTGCAGCATCTGCCATTTTTCCTATTTCGAGTAAAGGTGTCGACTATCAATCAGTCTATTAGCACACACATTGCTGTTCACTGTTCAATAATGTTTAGCGAGTTCAACCGGATGTTGTTGATAGAAAATACCATCAAACTGGAAACCAGATCTATGGAAGATTTACAGATATCAGGACAAATGGAGTGCAAAGTGCAACGTGATGGATAGGAGGAAACCCAGTTTAATGGAGAATAAGCTAAAATGGAAGCATATTCTCATTGTTGACCTTTCAAAGTCATGCTTGATAACTTTTTAGAAAACAACTCCAATGCTATACTGGGGTACATTGCACACATTCACATCAGACCAAGCACAAAACCAGTCCATTATAAACCAAGAACAGTTCTTTATGTTGCAAAGCATTGTTGGAAAGGAACTAAATAGAGTTTGTGAAAGTCAACATGGGTGAAAGGTAACAATAATTGTGGCTTTGCCTGAGCTATGTGAAATGGTGAGGCTGTATAGAGATTACTCAGTCATTCAAAAGAGTAAGCTGTAGATGATGGACATGAGATTCTGTAGATGTTGGAAATACAGAGTAACACAAACCGGATTTCCCAGTGGCCAACTATTTTAATTCCTCTGCCTTTTCCCATTCCGACATGTCATTCCATGGCCTCCTCTGCTGCCATGATGAGGTCACTTGCAGGTTGGAGGAGCAATATTTCGTCTGGGAGGCCTCCAACTTGATAGCATGAACATCGATTTTCCCTAACGTCTGGTAAGATTTTGGACAGAATTCATATGGAACGTACAAGAAAGGTAAATATGCAAGCATCAGCTACCGATTCTGTTTTGACAGTGACTGACTTCAAATCACCCATAAGCAGACACAGCATTTGCCAAATTTCCAGGAGCAAGTCACCAAGATCTTCTTTGCAGTCGTGATAATGCCCCACTGGATCTTTTCAGTGATTATGCCAGAATCAAAGTCAGGTTTAATATCACCAGCATATGTTGTAAAATTGTTTTGTAAATTAGGGAGTACCAACTTGGAAAAAGTGAGTACAAATTTAATGCTGCTGATTGGTAATTACTCAAAATGGATTGCTGTGCGTCACCATGTTCATGTACAGCTACTGAATAAGCAACAGATGAGTTGAGGTCAGTAGGTATATGCCATGGTTTACTAAAAGAGCTTATTCCTAGTTACAGCAATCTTCGCAAACTTTATGCATGGAATGGTGTTAAACAAAATTATGAGTCTTCATCCTTATCATCCAGCTTCAAACAAAGCAGCTGAGAGGTCAGTCAGAATAGTTAATGAAACTCTCTGGAGGCAAAAGTTTTCAAAACTAATAGAAAACATTGTTTGGTCTATTTTATGCTGGTATAGAAATACCTCAAATTATCACAAGTTACACATGCAGAAATCTTAATAAAGAGAAAATTGGGACCCTATTTGAGCTTTCTTCAGCCACATTTGACCTTTAGAGTTGAACAGAGCATCTGAGTTACAATTACACTAATCAGAAAGAGTATAATTTCAAGTGTAAGAGCATGTTTGCATTTTCAACCTGCCAACATATTGAGCTCACACAAGCAAAAGGTAGGTACAAAGTGAGGCCTTGCAGATCTGAGACATATTTAGTCAAGTCGGTTTATGCAGATCTCCTTCCCTGTGCTGGAGACATAGTCACCAAGTGTACCTGAGTTAGATCCAACGCAGTCAGCAGTCATGTGTCAAATCCTAGCAAGTCTGAGAAAGAAATACAACCATTTTGGAATTAAAATCCAAAATCAATCAGTTCAATAGTTGATTCAACATTGAGGAGATCTGGGAATCAATTACTGAACTAGGTAATAAAGGCTGCTTTTTGAAAACGGGAGAAGAGTGGTGCTTCTTGAAGCATGATGTTGATGGTCTCTCAGTTCATCATCCAGATTTAGTTCATTCCAGCAGAGAACATTTGATCTGCACAAACATTTTGAATTTTGCCACCAATTAATTCTTGGAACTGAAAGCCGACATTGTGATGGCATGCTGAGTTCCTCGCTTTGTAATAATGTAGTATCGTCACATCATCAGTCTCCACCAATAGATTAAAAATCTCAACGTGCAAGTCATTTAAGCATGCTGTCTTGCAAACAAAAAGAATTACTCCATTTGTATTTTTGTGCTGTGTTTCGATGAATTCACGGAAACATTAAAAGCAGCATCTGCAGTCGCGCAGAGGTCCTCAGCACTGCACTCTTGGGAAGGACATTGATCCCTCAAGCTTCTGTCAGACCAGGCCTACATCCATGGCTTCACGGCTGGCAGACTGAAGCTGCAAAGTGCTCAACTGTTATACAAATACAATTAAAATTTAAATACAACACTTTGTTTGTTACATGACAGCCCATGTTTTGTGACAGAATTTTCCTTCTGGATACAGTGATATTCCCCAGAAGTGGTTTGGAACAAAAATTCAGTTTTCGACATTTCCATACCTCAGGTTCTTGGCCTTGTGAGTTCTAATCCTCTTTAATAAAACCTTAAGTTCCTTCGACATAGTGAAAAATGAGTTGTTACCAATAAAACGCAATCAACTTTCTTGGGATTCTTCTCTACAGCAAAGTCATTTCAAAATTCCAGTTTTTCTGGGAGGATACAAAGTTTCCACTGTCTCTACCACACAGCAGTGAGCCATGCAATCCAGCTCAGCTGGGTGCCAAAGCTATGATTGTATTGTTCTTCTTTCTAAATGATTCTGACATTCAGATGCCCTCAAAATATTTTAAACTATTAAAAATTAGTCAAGCTTTCAATGGAATTTCACAAATCAATTAAAAAAGGGAATACATGATAAACTCGCTAAACACTTAAAATAAAACAAATTAAAAATTAAAACATTAAAAAATCTAAAAATATTAGCTTTAATTCTCCATAACCGTTTCACTGTTCTCCTCCATTGAAACATAAATTGTTTGAGACAAAATGCATTCAGTGGCAAAAATACAGTTGGGAGGCTGCTGACAGACAATTACCAGAAAAGTTGTGGTTAAATTGATAGAAGGAAAGGGGAGGATAGCAGAATTATAACCTATATCCTAAACACAAGAGATTTTGAAGATGCTGGAAATCATGAGCAACATACACAGTGCTGTAAAAACTCAGCAGGTCTATCGGAGGAATAACCAGTCGACCTTTTGGGCTGAGGCCCTCCATTAGGACTCTGTGACATGTCCTCATAAAGGGTCTTGGCCCGAAACACCAATAGCTTGTGAATGATACAAAAGTTGACGCTATGCATAGTGAGGGAGGCTACAGCAGGGAACCTCACGATTTGTGGATTGTTGCCTGGAAGAAGTTAGATAAGAAGGTGAAGAAAACCTTGCCTTCATAGCGTGAGGTATAGAAGATAAATGTTGAGAAGCTGTGTTGCAACTTCAAAACTTGAAGTTCAGACTTGAAATATTGTACAGTACAGTTCAAGTTCCTATGTTAGAGGAAGGGTATGGCTGTGATGCAGAGTGCAGGAGAGACTAACCAGGAATTTGCCTGGATTAGGGGATTTTACTTTCTGGATGGGTGGGATTTCTTTTCTCTGAAATATGAGTTGGATGATCAGCCATGACATAATAAATGGCGGTTCAGGATCGAAGGGCCGAATAGCCTACTCCTGCACTATTTTCTATGTTTCTATGTTTCTATGAGGCTGAGGGGTTGCTTATTAGAAGTACAGTATATAAATAAAGGCATAAACAGGTTGGATAATCAGAAGCTATTTTTCTGTGGTCGGTGCCAGGAGCGCATGGATTTAATGTTAGAGGATGTCGTTTTTAAATGGAATTCAACAAGAACGTTTCCTTTCACACTGCGGTTGATATTTAGAATTTGCTTACAGAGAAAGTGGTGAAACCAAATGCAATAATTATGTTTAAGAGACATTTGGACAGGCACTTGAATAGGCAAGACACAGAAGGATAAGAATCTAATGTAGGCAAATGGGAAATGGGCAAAGTGGTTGGCATGGAGATGGTGGGCCGAAGGCCTGTTTCTGTGACTCTCTGTGAAAAAGTAATCCTCCCCTCCAACTCTACACCTTGTGCTTGAGCCCCATTTTTATTTATATTTGAGTATCCATTCAGGTCTCCCATCCACTTCATTCCTAAACAAATATTCTTAATTACTTAAATGCACTGCATTCATTGGATGATCACATTCCACTATACTCTTCATGTGGCTTGTCTTCATTCATTGGATGATCACATTCCACTATACTCTTCA
The DNA here is from genome assembly GCF_030028105.1 of Mobula birostris. NCBI lineage: Eukaryota > Metazoa > Chordata > Chondrichthyes > Myliobatiformes > Myliobatidae > Mobula > Mobula birostris. The sequence continues at coordinate 40,239,266 of NC_092390.1, forward strand.
TGTGGTTTGTCTTCATTCATTGGATGATCACATTCCACTATACTCTTCATGTGGCTTGTCTTCATTCCAAGAAGATGCAGATCACAAAGGGTAAATCACGATTATCTCTGCTGTTTCCAGGCATTAGTAATTTCACCTGAGGCTCGTGGTTTAACCTGACTTCCCATCTACAGCACAGAAATCTAGGTTAACATTTCAGTGGCATTCTGAGGGAGTTCTGCACCCCACAGCTGTCTTTAGATGAGGTGATTCCAAAAAAACGTATGGCCTCAAGTATAGACAATTCATCAGTCTTGATCTCCCAGTGATCCCTGGATTTTAGAATGGACCACAATGGGTCAAAAGGGAGCAAAGTTAAACCTGTTGTTGGAAAAAAAAAGCAACACACATAAAAGTTGCTGATGAACACAGCAGGCCAGGCAGCATCCATATGAAGAAGCACAGTTGACGTTTCGGGCTGAGACCCTTTGTCAGGACTAACTGAAAGAAGAGATAGTAAGAGACACTTTCAAATCTCTTATTTGTGTATGTTGCTTGAGAGAAAATGTGATATTTTTGAGGAAAATGAATGAATATGAAAACAAGGGGAAATAGATGTGAAGCTTAAGTGGTGAAATTTGAATCTACCAGTGTTGCAAATCTGAAATAGAGTCAGAAAATACTAGAGTGACTCAGAAGTTCAGACAGCATCAGTGATGAAACCAATGGGGTTAAATTTTCAGGTTATTGATTAAGGGCCATTGACATGAATCATAAACTCATCTGAAATTTTAACCCACATCTCTCTCCACAAATTCTGCCTGACCTGCTAAGGAACTGGAGATTGTTGGTATCCAGAGAATATCTTGGTAAGTACTCACTGAAAAATAATGTGCAGTTACAGAAGAATGTGGAAAGGAAAAGACTGTGTTAATCTTACTTCAAAGAAACTGGAATAGAACAGTAAACAGATCTTGCTGTAAGTATAAATGAGCTTAGTGAAAGCATATTGCAAAGTGTGCAGATTTGGCATCCTTGTCCAAAGAAGCCTGTATTTGCCAAGGGATGAGTAGGACTAACCAATCAGAAGAGACTGAATGACGAAGTTTACAAAAATGAGAAGTGTTCTCATCTAAGCATTAAATCCTGAATCTAGCCGGGTTAGATAGTGAGGTGTTGCTTTCTCTCAATGGGAATTCTAAATTTCTGTTAAAAGAAAAGGTGTTAGGTAAAAGGTCTGTGATGAGGCAGAGTTTCTTTACTCAGAGGAGTACGAATCTTTGGAATTATTTGCAAGGCTAATTATTCATGTCAAGGTTGATTTATTTGTGGATACTAAAGGAATGAAAGGAAATGGAAATGATGGAGAAAAATGAAATTGATTTAAAAGATCAGTCACCTTCTTACAGAACAGTGGAGTGGGCTCCAAATACAAAGGCAGTTGCTGCTCTCATTTCTCAAAACATTTGGACTGACATTGCTTCAGCTCTTTCAGAAAACGTATGGACCCATTGATCATATGAAACCACTAAGTTGCTATTCTACCTGCTGAGTGACAAACAGGTCAAAAATGACAACCCATTTCTCTCATGCCATGATCTTTAAGTGAAACTGGGAAGTCTGCAGAAATGAATCCAGATTTTATTTTCATTTATTGTACGTGGATATCACAGGCAAGACCAGCATTTACTTCCTATCCAAAATTGCCCCTATGAACTGCTGAGCCAATTCAGAGGGCAATTAAAATTCAAGTGCAACAGTGGATCTGAAATTATATAAAAGCTAGACCAAACAAGGCCAGCAGAATCCCTTCCTGAAAAATATGCCTTTAAGGTAACCCAGTAGATTATTCAAAAAATCTTAATTAACTGAATTTAGATTCCCCAGCGCTGGGGTTTGAACCTTGTCCATGACATCAGCAGCACGGGTCTCTGGTATAATCTGGTAATTTACCACTGTACTATTATGCATAATGTCAATTGTCCCAGTATTAGCTCCCCACATCCATCCACACTCTGCAAGTTCTGCAGTTAAATTCAGCCCATATTTCATAAGATAGGTTTTATATCAAATGATGATTTTAAAGGAATTAGTACAGGTGTTCAAATGCTGGTAAAGGAAAAATAATAAACAGTGTTTCTGTGGAGTCTATTCTTGACTACCAAGGCATTAACAAATTAATCGGTTTCAGAAACACAAGATTACACAAAGTACCAGGGTATCAATGAGCAACCAGTATCTTAAAAATAACTACATCTCCCATAAGGTTCCCACACATAGACACCAGTGTTTGAATAACTGTTGTCACCTGACAAAACTCCTCCCAGTGCATAATGTGAAGCTGAGCCTATGCTCGTGGTTCCTCTGCCAGGGTTTTATTAGCTTGCTGTTCATGAAGTGACGAGCATTCCACCTCAGGAGCAGCCGAGGAAATGTAAGCTGCACTGAGCTTAGAAAGCTTTGCAGCTTAACCGAGTTCTACTTTAACAGCTATCTTTTGCTGGATCACTGTATGGTCACTGGAAATGATTAATTGATAATGAAGTGGTTGATGTTGATGCATTTATTTGGAACGGACTGTGCCATAAGCTGCTGCTTGCAGTGGAAGTGAATGATATTAAAGCTAAGGAGAGCACTACATCTGAATCCTTTCTGCATTTGGGAGATGCTGAAGGACCAATCACATCACACCTAATTGCTCACTTCAAGGTAAAAACAGAAAAAAAAAACTATGTTATGTCTTGTGACTAAGAGTACAAATTACTGGAATAGAGTTTAAAATGCAGCTAATTACTGAAAATAAACAACAATGTTTTCATTTAATCTATTTTTGTCTTTTGTCAGTTGTATTATAGTATATCATTAGTATTAGAATTCTAAGTTCATATGCATATATTGATAAACAGCTTAAATCCATGCTTAATAGGAACAGTGCCTACCTTGATGTGTTAGATTGTAAAAATTAAATTTAACATTAAGTAACTTGAGGTAAATGTTAGCAGTTGAAGATTTCAATCTAGGTGTTTTTGCTGTACAGTTATTTATTAGTGTCAGACAGAATTCCACAACTAGCTTTTAAACTGCACTCCATACCATAAATACTAGTGATATTATAAATTACTTAGTCGTGATCAGCTTTGTAATTTAATGTAATTACAGTAAAGATAGCAGAATCTTGAGAGAAAACTAAGTATATGTTGCCTGAGGGAAATTAACTATAAATATTTTACATTTACAAGTATAAGATTTGAACATGTCTTTTAATCAACTTTGCCCATCAAAATTGGATTATTCGTAGGATATTATTCTATAATTCTTGGGAGATTAGTTGCATGCACTGAAGAGGTGCTATATGCTCACATAAAATTGCATCAGAGAGAGAAACAACTGGTTTCTTTTATATATTGACTTGTGGGTTGAAATGTATATAGGACACAAAGATACTGAAACATATACTGTACTTCGCCAGAATATAACTAGCTGCTACTTTCTGACCAGAAACCAGTCTTTGAGATCGTGTGAATTGGATCATTTGCCCTTGTTTCCATATGTAGTTTTCTTTGACTGAATGCTTGTGAAGTTGAAAGAACCAAAATTTGACATGTGCAGTGGAGAATGAATTAAGTGAAAGAAAGCCCATTATTTTCATACTCCACTGCTCTGACGGAATCGCTTCAACTTTCTATGATAAATGATGCAAAATTAAAGTTAAATATCATGATTAAATCTAATAAGCTATTTAAGCAGGTGCTGGAAACAGACTGTGACCTGATTAATGCCCTGTGAGATAATTTATTCGGTCAGCGACCTCATGGAAGTTTAACTGAACATATTTGGCCCACAGCCACTGCTCAGTCATGCCATAACCAAGTCTGGTCAGCACAGCCAGAACTCAAAAAATCTTTTGTTATATTGTTTTAAGTAAAAGAATATTTAATTTACGAGGCAGTGGCAACAATGCAAATAGGCAGCAAGTCCTAAAACAGGACGAAGAAAGAAGTTTTATTTTAGTCCTGTGAGGAATGTCACAGGATTGAAGTTAATTCAGTTGCAAAACTTCGGCATAGCGTGGAACACTTCACTGATGTAAGCTTTGATTTAATTTGTCATCTTTTGATTTTTGTTTTAAGTTGGCAATGTTTTAAGTCAACAATTTATAATGAAAATGAAAACAGGATTCTCTAAACTTTATAAATTTAATTCCATGTAACACTAAGCATTTTTATTGCATATTGGTAACATAACTCTTTGTGAAGAGAGGATTCAAGGGGTGTAGACAGATTAAATGAATGGATAAAAACATGCCAGACATGACATGAAGTGGAAATGAATGAGATCTTCAGCTTTGGCAGAAAAACAGAAAGACAGGATTTGTTTCAAAAAGCGTGGGATTGAAAAATGGTGACGTTCAGCGGGATCTTAGTGTCCTTGCACACGCACCATGAAGCTGATATTCAAATGCAGCAAGCAATTAGAAACACACACAAAATGATGGAGAAACTCGGCAGGAGAGGCAGCATCTGTGGAAATGATTGAACAGTTGCTGTTCTGGCTGAAACCCTTCTTCAGGACTGGAAAGGAAGGGGGAGGATGCCAGAATAAAAAAGGTGGAGGGAGAGGACGGAGGACAGCTAGAAGATGAGAGGTAAAGTCAGGTGGGTAGGAAAAGTAAAGGTCTGGAGAGAAAGAAATCTGATAGTATGAGAAGAGTGGACCATAGGAGAAAGGAAAGGAGGAGGGGACTCAGGGGGAGGTAATAAGCAGGTGAGAAGAAGTAAGATGCCAGAATAGGGAATAGAAGGAGGGTGGGGTGATTTTTTACCAGAAGGAGAAATCAATTAGGAAGGCAAATGGTATGTTAGTATTTATTTGCAAGAGAATTTGAATATAAAGGTAAAGACTCCTTGTTATAATTACATAGACTCCTGTGGAACCGCACTGTTTTTCATCTCCTTATTTAAGAAAGGATATTCATGCAATAGGAGTGCAGCAAAGATTCACCAGACTGATACCAGTGCATGAGAGATGGTACCACAAGTAGAGATTAAACAGACTTTCCTGACTCCCTAAGTACTGGAGTTTAAAAGGAAAGAGACAATCTCATTGAAGCATTCAGAATCCTTACTGGTCTCTAAAGGGTAACTGCAGGGATGATGTTTTTCCCCTGCCTGGGGTGTCTAGAAACAAAGACAACTCTCTCAAAATAAAAGTTATTCAGTACTGAGATGAGAAAAAAAAACTTCATTCACCCAAAGGATAGTGAATACTTGGAATTCCCCAATCATATTCTCTGTGGAGACTCCATCACACCATACTGTACATGCATAATATTAAAGGAATCAAGAGATACATGGTTAGTACAGAAATATGATGTCAAGGTAAAAGATCAGATGTGGTTTCATTGAATGGTGGAGTAGGCAGAAGGAACTGAATGACTATTCCTGCTCCTATTTCTAATATTCTCATGTTCTTACTAAATGAATATTTTTATGCTGAAGTCAGCAAGAGCAAAATATCTCTATCTATATCCCAATCATTTGTACTTAAAAGTTTTAGTAAGTTTTTATTCGACTCTGGATTATGTGCTATCTTACTTCCAAGCTTCATTTAATCTGATCCTGTACCAGTTTCACATCATCTTCCAAGTTTTCCAATGATACCAAGCGGAAGTTAAGTTGGACTTCAGACATAAACCAAGAATCCGTAAAGCAGTAATTGATAATATTTAACTTAGATTGCAAGTCAAGCAAAAATAATTGTGATATTCATATTGCCTGAATGGAGCGGAATTATTTATTTATTTATTGAGATACAGCACTCTAAGGCTGAGACCGAATACAGTCAAACATCGTTACACAAGAGATTCTGCAGATGCTGGAAATATTGAGCAACATACAGACACACAAGGGGAACTCAACAAGTCAGGCAGCATCTATGGAGGGAAATAAACAGTCATGGATTTGGGCTAAGACCCTTCACCAGGACTGGAAAGGAAGGCGGCAGAAGCCAGAATAAGAAGCTGGGGGAGAAGAAAGAGTGCAGACTGGCAGATGATATGTGAGACCAAGTTGGTGGGGGGGTGTGGGAAGGAGGTGGGTGGGTGGAAGGGGAGGTTGAAGTAAGAAACTGGGAGGGGATAGCTGGAAGAAGTAAATGGCTGAAAAAGAAGGAATCTAGTGGAAAAGGACAGTAGACCAGGAGAGAAAGGGAAGGAGGAGGAGAAACAGGGAGGTGATGGGCAGATGAGAAGGGAAATAGTGAGAGGGTATCTGGAATGGGGAATGGAAACAGAGTGAAGGATTGGGGGGGAGAGAAATTACCTGAAGTTAGGGAAATGGAGTTCATGCCAGCAGGTTAGAGCTTCCAAGGTGAAATGGGAGGTGTTTCTCCTCCAACCTGAATGTATCCCCATCATAGCAATAGAGTAGGTCATGGGAAGACCTGTCAGAATGGGAATGGGAGGTCAAATTGAAATGGATTGCCACTGGGAGATTCTGCCTTCTGCAGCAAACAGAGCAAAGATACTCAACAAAGCAACCCCTCAGTCTACGTCAGGTATCACCCACATAGAGGAGGCTGCACCGGGAGTAGCAGATGCAACAGATGACCGCAACAGATTCGCAGGTGAAGTGTCGCCTCACCTGCAAGGACTGTTTTGGGCCCTGAATGCTGATACGGGGGCAGATGCAGCATTTGTCCCACTTGCAGGAAGGAGTAACAGGAAGGACATTAGTGGAGAAAGATAAGTGGACAAGTGGGTTACATAGCAAATGATCACTTTGGACAGTGGACAGGGGTAGAGGGAAAGATATGCTTAGAGGTTAGTTGCTTTGATATTTACTGATATAAAGCAGCAATTTATAAAATTAGCTGAATAGGTCACCTTAATGTTAAAGATATAAGACCATCAGACATAGGAGCAGAATTAGGCCATTTGGCCCATGGAGTCTGCTCTGCCATTCAATCATATCTGTTTCTTTTTACTCCTCCTCAGCCCCACTCCCCAATATTCTCCCCATAACCTTTGATGTGGTGTCCAATCAAGAATCTACCAAGCTCTGCCTTAAATACACCCAATGATCTGGCCTCCACAGCTGTCTGTGGTAATAAATTCCACAAATTCACCACCCTCTAGTTAAAGAAATTTCACTGCATCTCTGTTTTAAATGGACGCCCCTCTACCCTGAGTTGTGCCCTCTTGTCCTAGACTCCCCCACCATGGGAAATATCGTTTCCACATTTACTCTGTTGAGGCCTTTCAACATTTGAAAGGTTTCAATGTGATCCTCCTCTCATCATTCTAAATTTCAGTGAGTTCAGGTCCAGAGCTATCAAACATTCCTTATAAGAAAATCCTTTCATTCCTGGCATCATCCTTATGAACCTCCTCTGAACCCTCTCTAATGCCAGCACATCTTTTCTTAGATGAGGAGACCAAAACCATTCACAGTACTCAAGGTGAGGACTCACCAGTGCCTTTTAAAGCCTCAGCATCAGATTCCTGTTCTTGTATTCTAGACTCTTGAAATGAATGCTAACATGTTATTTGCCTCCCTAAGCACTTGCAAGCTAACCTTTAGGTTGTTCTGCACAAGGACTCCCAAGTCCCTTTGCATCTCAGATTTTTGGATTTTCTCCCCGTTTAGAAAATAGTCTGAACATTTATTTCTACTACCAAAGTGCATGACCATGCATTTTCCAACATTGTATTTCATTTGCCATTTTCTTGCCCATTCTCCTAATCCATCTAGGTCCTTCTGCAGCCTTTCTGTTTCCTCAACATGACCTGCCTCTCCACCAATCTTCATATCATCTGCAAACTTGGCAACAAAGCCATTTTTCCATCATCCAAATCATTGATATACAGCATAAAAAGAAGTGTTCCCAGCACCGACCCCTGCAGAACACCAGTAGTCACTGGCAGTCAACCAGAAAAGAATCCTTTTATTCCCACTCACTGCCTCATACCAATCAGCCAATGCTCTAACCATGCTAATTTTCCTGTAATGCCATAGGCTCTTAACTTGGTAAGCAATCTCATGCGTGGCACCTTGTCAAAGGCTTTCTGAAAGTCCAGATATACAACATCTACTGCATCCCCTTTATCTGTCATACTTGTAATCTTCTCAAAGAATTCCAACAGGTTCATCAGGCAAGATTTTCTTCTCACTTTGTCCTATCCTGCCCTGTGTCACCAAGTACACCATAACCTCATCCTCAGCAATTGACTCCAACATCTTCCCAATCACTGAGGTCAGACTAACTGGTCTATAATTTCCTATTCTGCTGCCTTCTTCCTTTCTTAAAGAGTGGAGTGACATTTGCAATTTTTGAAAGATCATTACTAATGCAACCACAATTCTTACCACGACCCTTTTCAGAATCCTAAGGTGCAGTTCATCTGGCCCGGGTGTCCCTTAGGTCTTCCAGCTTTTTGAGCACCTTCTCCCTTGTAATTGTAACTGCACTCATTTTTCTTCCTTTGCATCCTTCAACATCTGACACACTGCTAGTGTCTTCCACAGTGAAGACTGATGCAAAATATCATTTAGTTCATCTGCCATCTCCTTGGCCACAGTTATTATTTCTCCGGTTTCATTCTCTAGCAGTCCTATATCCACTGTCATCTCTCTTTTATTTTTTACATACTTGAAAAAGCTTTTCTGATCCACTTTGATATTATTTGCTAGTTTGCTTTCATATTTCATCTTCTCCATCCTAATGATTCTTTTAGTTGCTCTCTGTAGGGTTTTAAAATCTTCCCAATCCTCTGTCTTCCCACTAATTTTTGCTTTGCTGTATGCCCTCTCTTTTGCTTATACATTAGCTTTGACTTCCCTTATCTGCCATGTTTGTACAACTTTGCCATTTGAGTATTTCTTTGTTTTTGGAATACATCTATCCTGCACCTTCCCCATTTTTCCTAGAAACTCATGCCATTGCTGTGTGTGGCACATGGCCAAGTGGTTAGGGCGTTCGACTAGCGATCTGAAGGTCAAGGCAGCGTGTGTGTCCTTGAGCAAGGCACTTAACCACACAATGCTCCAGTCTACCCAGCTGAGAATGGGTACCGGCAA